>NC_030418.2:27977921-28075421 GCF_001660625.3 Ictalurus punctatus | reverse complement strand
CCTGAGTAAACACAAAATACCATTTTTAAATGATAATGTTATTTATTGAAGCAAAAAAGTTATCCAATACCAACTGGGTCTGTGTGAAAATGTGTTTGCCTTCGTAGTTACTAATTTCCCAAATCTGTGAGACTGTATTGATAATGGGGTTCAACTGGACTAGGCACAACCAGGCCTGATTACTGCAAATCCTGTTTCATCACATCAACACTTAAATAAAACTTTTTCAACAGTATGAAGTTGGTTAAATGGTCTTACCCAGTAACACACTATGCTAAAGTTGAAAGAAATTCCAGAAATGATGAGGAAGAAGGTGATTGAAATGCATCAGTCTGGGAAGGGTTACAAAGCTATTTCAAAGGCTCTGGGACTCCAAAGAACCACAGTGAGAGACATTATCTCCAAATGGAAAAACTCGGCACAGTAGTGAACCTTCCTAGAAGTGCCCGACCTTCCAAAATTCCTCCAAGAGCACAGCAACTACTCATCCAGGAAGTCACAAAAGACCCAAGAACAACATCAAAGGACCTACAGGCCTCTCTTGCATCAATAAAGGTCACTGTTCATAACTCCACTATCAGAAAGACACTGGGCAAAAATCCCATCCATGGAATAGTGGCGAGGTGAAAACCACTGCTAACCCAGAATATTAAGGCTCGTTTGAATTTTGCCAAAACACACCTTGATGATCCTCAAACCTTTTGGGAGAATGTTCTGTGGACTGAGCAAATGGTAAATGGCGCATTTATATAGCGCTTTTATCCAAAGCGCTTTACACTGTGTCTCATTCACCCACACATACACACCGGCATGTGGAGTCATGTGGGCCGGGAATCAAAGCGCCAACCATACAATTAATGGACAACCCGCTCTACCACCTGAGCCACAGCTGCCCCGGCAGACAGGGGTCCTGTTACATCTGAAACACTGAATTCCACAAAAAGAACATCATACCTATGGTCAAGCATGGTGGTGGAGGTGTGATGGTGTGGGGATGCTTTGCTGCTTCAGGACCTGGGCAACTTGAAATAATTAAGGGAAACATGAATTCTGCTCTCTAACAGAAAATCCTAAAGGAGAATGTCCGGTCTTCAATCTGTAAATTGAAACTCGAGCACAACTGGATTATGCCGCAAGACAAGGATCCAAAGCATAGGATTAAGTCCTAGTCCTAGAAGTAAGTGAAAGACTGATCTCCAGTTATCAGAAGTGTATGGTTGCAGTTATTGTTGCAACTTTATTGTGTTTATTCAGGTTGCCTTTGTTTTGTTTATATATTCGTTTGAAGATCTAACACTATTTAGTATGAGATATACACATAAACATAAGAAATCAGGATGGGGCAAATATTTTTTCACAGCACTGTATAGCCAATCTTTACAGTGGACCTTGTAATCCAGAAATAATTCCACTAACGTCAAAGTGTGTGAGAGGCACATCTTGTACAAAATTTTTTTTTTGCAATTTCTCCTCCAAAGCAAGTAACTATACAGACAGTGTTTTGTGCATTCTATCCCAGTTCAGTTATTTAATAGATACTTGTATCCAAGGCATTTTACAAATTAACACACATAAAAGGAAGGATCACGTATCCAGAATACATTAAACACACACGATGAACACGATGGTCATCCTTTAACTTGGTCATAAGAGTGACCATTAAGCTTGCGGTTTTTGTCCTAATGTAGGAAGTTTAACAGGGCTGTCTCCTTCTCTCTCCCATAAACATATTCGCACACATCTGAACGGCAAAAGCACCAGACTCCAAGAAAAGCTGGGACACTAGCACTATAGGCAGGTCATGGAGACATCATGATTGCGGTCATTCAAAAGCTGAGTGCTGCACATCTTGATTAGATTCTTTTGAAACAAGAGCTTTAGAAGAGATAAAGCAGAAGAGAGCGAGAGAGAGAGCAAGATGCAGAGGTAATGAAAGTGTGAGGGGGGGGGTAGAGAAAATGGACTTGACTCAATACAAATTGATGAATAAGATTGCAGTAAATGCAATAAGGAGCAAAGTGGTTTGGGAGCTTGTGCTGGGAGAAAAATGGACAGAAAAGGAAGCGGTGGAAGAGAAATGTGGGATTTGTAGACAGAATGTATGAGAGGACCAGAACGATCAGTCACAACATTTCAAACCTTCACTAAATACTCTGCAGTGTGTAAGTGACCTTACACTCACAGGGATGACGACAAAAGAGGTTATGTTATGTGTTTCAACGGAACATCTGTGTAAAGTTGCTTAAACTATTGAAAGGAAAAAAACCTTTATTTATTTATTTATTTATTTATTTATTAATTTTTTTACAGGTTTATGCTGCATAGGTTTCACACAACACTAAATAGAAATGAGCAAATGTGAAAATTATAAAATAGCAATAATAAGAGTAAATAAACAAATAAATAAAATTAATTAGTTCTATATATGTCATCTTTTTGCAATGCAGCCTAATGACCTTCAAAGCTGCCTTTTGTGTGTGTGTGTGTGTGTGTGTGTGTGTGTGTGTGTGTGTGTGTGTGTGTGTGTGTGAGAACTGGAAAGTCACCAGGTGAGACCTTGTATATACCTTATATTAAATTCAAATAGCACTCACTCACCAATCAACAGTTAAATCACACCTCGACTTGATGTTAATTATAATCTCACAAACCTCTTTCTAGTAGATATACAGTCTTTATAGACCTGAAAACACTTAAACAAAAGCTCTTAATGGATCATAAAGGTTGCAAGTTTACATATAGTCCACAAGACACAATACTGTGTGTCATTACCTGGATGATCCACAACTGTTTTTATGTATTGTGAGAGTTGTTCATGAGTCTCTCGTTTGTCCCGAGCAGTTAAACTGCCCACTGTTCTTCAGAAAAATCCTCCAGGTCCTGCACATTCTCTGCTTTTCCTTCTGCATATTTGACCCCTTTCCAACAGCGGCTATATGATGTTGAGATCCATCTTTTCACACCGAGGACGACTGAGGGACTCGTACACAACTATTACAAAAGGTGCGAACATTCACTGATGCTCAAGAAGGTAACACGATACATTACATTCTTTTGAACTGGTTCATTTGTGTAAATTTAGTTATTATTGTGTCTTACTATATGTACTATACTATATGTAAACATCTGTTATGTGAAATAGCTTATTCAGGGCAGTGCTGAATTAAAAACAACATGCAGTTTTTATGATCCCTCCATTAAAAAAATTAAAATTAGTAGCATTTTGCAGATTCGGCAAGGCGTGCGTAAACTTTTCGAAATTTCATAAATATTTCAATATTCGAAAACCTTCTGTTTATTTCCAATTTTCAATGTAGAAAAAGCCCTAGATTTTCAATGTGGTAGGGTTAATGTACTCAAGGTCAACAAAAGAAAATGTGAAGAAGCAGCGTTCTGGTTTAATTCAGCTACAAACCGAAGGATTTAACAGTCAGCATCACATACAAAAATACTGTACATGGTTTAAAAAGCAAGCAGCTAAAGACATTTTTATGCTCCATTTTTATGCTTTCTTCATTCGGAATTCATGAATATAAACTTAAACTGAATTTGATGTGCATTTAAATGTAGCCAATGTCCACATCTGAACATCATTGACAACATTTACAAGCGCATCAAATTCTGTCTAAGGTCTATATTGGGGTTGCAGCCATGTTCTGAATACGATGTTTATATGCGTACAGGCATCAGGATATTCCTGTATACATGGTTGTTGTGAGTATACCTGAGTTGCCGTTCTTAAATACCGAGCCTACAGCTAAGCATCTGTTAGCACCCACAATTCCTTGCGGACTGAGCATGCGCATATATCTCCTTTCAATGGATTTTCTTAATAAGGTGTTTACATGCAATGCAATGAATTTCTGATTAAAACAGGCATATCCCATGGACGGGAATCGGAATTTGGGGATCAGGAATTTGGGGATCAGGAATTTGGGGTAATCGGATTGCGGCGTTTAAACGACTCAATACTAATCAGAATATTAATAATCAGACTAATATCGGAATATTGACGTGCGTGTAAATGTAGTCAATGATTGATGTCTAAGAATGTTAAATAAATCAAAATTCAAACTCAATGTCGTCCTTTAAAACTATATAGGTCTATTCATTTTAAACTGCTGTTAGTCCACAGCTACTCTATTATTACTCTAAATAGTCTATGTTAACTTTGACTATTTCAGGTTTCCATACGGTTGCTCTTTTTTCTTCCATCACCATGGACACACCAAAACTTCCCATCATAAATGAGACAGAGGGATGTTGTACTGTGATGGTCATGTAATATATACAGTATAAGAGAAAGTTCTAAAATAATGTATTGCTTGTGGATGAATAATTTCAGACAGGATATGTCAGCATAAAATTGGTGAAGGTTAGCAGTTTCTCTGTTTGAGGACAGAGACTCTGACCTAACAGAAGGATTCAAGTCGATATGGAGTGACCAGACAGAGTTAATGCGCACTAATGTGTGTATGTATGTGTGAGTGTAGTATCGAGTTACACTCACATGGACACTGACAGTCTCCCTAATCTGCCTCTTTAACTCCAACATGGTCTCTCTGGTTCCACTCTCAAACCATAGCATCAACAGCTAACCTTAAAATCTGCCCATCCTCCGTGACCGCACCTCTCCGCCTCCCTTCCCTGTCTTCCTGTTTTGCTCCTTACCCCACCTCTTAGACAAACCACATTCCAAACAGGCTTTTCTCATAACCAAACACTCTTTCCACTTCTCCTTGTCAAAACCCACAATGAGGCATCCACTTACTGACATTATGTTTAAAAAGGATTGCTCTATACGTGTGCGGTTGATGGCGGAACAGAGCCAAGATGCAAACCACACTGCGGAAAACAATACTATTAATAAACCATAAAGACAAATCTAGACTCAGGAAGCAGAAAGAAGAGAAACGAGTATAGCTCCTTATATAAAATATGGGGTTTAATGAGAATTATGTTTTGTACACTTACAGTCTGTTGTTCAAAAACCGGACTGAACACACTTTAACATTTTGGCTGAGATTAAACATCCACAAAAAGGGCAATAATGAACACCAGAATAATGTAAACACTTAAATACTTACAGTATGTATTTAAATATGATCATCAGCAATTATGTAAAAGTACATTGGGGTTGTCTTTTTTTTTTGTTTTTTGTTTATTCTGTAAGGAATAATACATGACAGGCCATGCTATTACAGTTAAATAATCAAAGACAGGGTGGTGTGATGTTCTCACCCTGAAGCTGATTATTTTCCAATAACGGTACGTCCCGAAGTGTATTATTCCTCATACACCACAGCATTTTCCCGATACTAAAATAATGATTTATTAAACGATGACCCGTCATACATGTACTTTTCGTCAGTTTACAGTTAGGTTTAACGCTGTGAAACAAGTTCCTTCCTGTCATCGCTTACGTTATTTTTATTCCTCTTTAACCACAGCAATTTGGCAGTGCTAACAATTTTTATTTATTAAACGATGGCACATCATATTTTTTTGTCTGTTTAAAGAATGTCTGTGAAACAAGTTAGTTCATGTTACCACTTATGTTATAAACAGTTGTTCCCTCATCAGACTCTCTGTAAGACAAAAATGCAGCGCGTCGTATAAAACGTGAAGCTCTCCATCCCATGTCGGAAAACGTAAAGAAGCAGCTTTACCTCTGATTGTTGCAAAGCGCTGGCACTATGGACTCCTTCTAAGAAAAATGTTAAATAAACATCTCCTCAGAGAAACTTCACCATATGCACATAAAAAAAAATCTGTTAATGCAGAATTAACAGAATTAATCCACCGTACCTGTGTAAGTTGTTACGATAGAAATGATGATGCATTAGAATGAGCACGTAAAAAAAAACATGATTAAAAAAATGAGCTGCTGTAATAGAAAAACCCCTTCTGACCAATCAGAATGGAGAATTCAACAATGCTGTGGTATACACTCTCTCATGTTATAGCAAAACATGTCTAATCAAACTTTTAAGCTTTTTAAAAGCAATATTTTAAAAGTAACACTAGACCTGAGGGGTATCAGACTCCAGTCTTCAATGGCTACAGCACCTTAAAGTCTCAAAGCATTTTGGATTATTTATCGACTTATTCAAATGATCAGCTCATTTCCAAAGCCTTTATGAGCTGAATTTGTGTTAGAACACAGTGCAGCCCTTCTGCAGACTTGAGTTTGACATCCCTGTTTAAAATGATCAGACCTACATAAGACAGTGGGTTACTAAAGTCTGAGACCACTAGTGAAAATGCTTCAATTTGGTATTCTTTTTCAATTTAACCCAAAGTATTCAGTTTTTATTACAAATGATATATTGCTTTAATGATAGTGTGCACTTGAGCTGGCATGGACTCCATAAGTTTGTGTAAAACCTGATGATCTATGCTACATCAAATCCATCGGAGTGTCATCTGGACACATGCTTCAGTGGCAGGGATATGGAAAATCTGACCTTTTGTAAAAAGACGTTCACACGGTGAATATGAACATGGTGAATTTGCTTACAGTTAAATAATGACTAAGAAATTGTGTAACATCTTAAATATTGAATTGGCAAAATTATAAGACGTTCTTTCTGGTTTTAAATACATTGAAAAAAAAAAAAACCTCCCAGATTTTCAATGTGGTCTCAGACTTTTGATCCCCACTATATTTACACAACATCTGCTACTCGCTAGAAATTCTAACATCAAAGTTAAACCGTTTAACCAGTAATACTCATTAGTGTTATATAGAATACATACTGAAATTGATCAAACAGGACAATGAGAGGGAACATGAAAGAGAAAACCTATGGGGTTCTTAAGGGACTGGGACAGGACGACTCCATTATCCTGTCTTCTTTCATTCTCATTTTGCCCCTAGTATCTCAGTCTGAGCCAGACTCCTCTGAGCTGGGAGTGCTGGACGCTTGTTTCTCTTCATCATCCGAGCCCTGGTGGGTGTGTCAAGACACAGAGAAACAGTAAACAATTCATCAGAATAAAAAGCTCTTTTTCACCAATAAGTAATGGTACTCTTATTGGGCATCTGAGTTCTAATGAGTCTTTCAGCCACTGGCTGATTCACAGTAGAAAAAAATGAAGAATTCTTGTGTATGTATTCATCAGGATTTATTGCATAATTAACGCCATTACAATTTTCAACAACTACTTTTTTTCAATATGAGACAGCCGATTAGATTCTTTTCTTTAATATGGTTCAATTAAAGGTTAAAGAAAACCCTACACCTAAAATTAAGCTTAATATTACCAAGGTAATCCTAAATAATGTTTCTTTCTTTTATTGTTGCTAAAACAAACAAAATACTGTATTGACCACCTGCATTTTTGCTGCTAATTAGTATGTCATGTTTACACTTTTTGCACTTTATTCCACACTAGAACGGTGTACTGGTCGGAACTGTACTGTCCTTTACTGTGCCTATTTTCCTGTTTTTAGTAATTGTTGTACTGACTCGCGCTGTTTGCGTACATTTGCACATGTTTATGTGGTCCTGTTGTCAGAATTTTCCCTCACACAAAGCGCTGGAGCTAGCAGTGCCCTCTGAAGCCCGAGGCGCGGCAGTGTGTGCTCTGGGTTCAGTGACAGTGACTTTGTTTACATCCCACACGTGTAGTCATTATTGTTTGTCCTGTCTCCTCCCTGTTATATCACTGGATGTCTCAGACATGTGGTCTCGATAATCATGGCTGTTTTGTGTTACACCCCTGATTATGCTTATTATTTAAACCCTTCGTGTGTCTTTGTTCAGACTCAAGGTAATGAGTGTTTCACCGTACCAAGCTTTTGTTATGTGTTCTCGTTTATAGTTTCTCGTTTTGTGCTTTGCCTTGTCTGCTTTATGTCCTTTTGTCGATCACCTGACCTTCGCCTGTCCTTGTTTATGTTTTTTGCCTTGCCCTCTGGATTACATGTTCTTAATAAAACTCTAAACTGTACTTGCATCCTCATCACGTTACACCTATGTAGGTCTGCATAGTCTTATTTTAATTCTGTATAGCCTCAAGTAGTTCTGTGTTGTTTTATGAAGCACCATGGCCCTGGAGGACCATTGTTTCATTTCACTGTGTACTGTACCAGCTGTATATAGTTGAAATGACAAAAAAGCCACTGGACGTGAAGTAACCTTTTGAAAAAGCTTTTTTTTTTTTTTTTTTAAATTTGTTAGGATTGGTATTAAAAGTCAGGATCTAAAATACAGTTCATTGATTTGTTTCGCACCGGCTCAACACATAACCACTTTTGACCAGCCACATGGACTCTGAATAGATGAGACACATACACTATATGGCCAAAGGTTTGTAGACAATTGAGGGTCGCACACATGTGCTTTTTGAACATCCCGCTTCAGAAGTAGTCCCACTTGCTGTTATAATAACCTACACTCTTCTGGGAAAGCGTTCCACTAGATTTTGGAGTGTGGTTGTGAGGATTTGCCCATTCATTCACAAGAGCATTAGTGCGGTCGAGCACTGCTGTTGCGTGAGGAGGCCTGGGGTGCAGTCAGCGTTACAGTTCATCCCAAAGGTGTTCAGTGGGTTTGTGGTCAGGACACTGAGCGGGCCACTTGACTTCTTCCACATCAACCTTGGCAGACCATGTCTTCATGGACCTTGCTTTGTGCACTGGGACATTGTCATGCTGGAACTGGCTTGGGCCTCATAGTTCCAGTGAACAGAAATTGTAATGCTACAGATTCAAAGACATCATATACAATTGTGTGCTTCCAACTATGTGGCAACAGTTTGGGGAAGGCATATGGAGTGGGGGTCAGGTGTCCACATCCTTTTGGCCATACAGTATATGTTCTGTATTTGATGTAGTCAAAAATAAACCCATACTTGTCTGGACATTTGTCTTTAAAAATACTGTTGTTTTTTTTACTGTCGATGACAGTATGGCATCTTTGATCCACTTTGAGCCACAACTTGACCACCAGGTTGATGACCCATGCTGTATGTTCTCATATTGATAACCAAAAATAATATTTCTATATGTTTTTGTGTGTGTGTATGTGTGTGTGTCTGTGTCTACATGTTCCCACCTTGCGCTTGCGGCCCTTTCCCCGGGTGGACTCGGACGAACTCTCCTCACTGGAGATGAACTCTGGACTCTTAAAGCTGTCATTCCCAGCTGCCCTGTTCTTCTCTCTCTCCCTTGCCCCACCTACCTTCTTTTTCTTCCTCTCCTCACTCTTTCCTCCTTTCTTTTTTGCCCTTCATGAAGAAAAAGAGAAAATAATATACAGTAAATGAAAAATGAGTAATGGTTATTTCCCCATTACAGGTCATTACAGCTTTTAGACGCTACCACAGTGCCTTGTCCATTAAAGTCATTTAGCATGAACAGAAATATGTTTTGCAGTTTTAGAGAACTTACTCATACTCATCAGGAGGTTGATATATGGAGGCTATTCATATTAATCAGGGAAATCATGTTTATTTTGTCCTCTATGATCTATGGTACTGTGAAAGACTGGGTGGACAAAAATACCCACAGAAAACTTATCTGAGATAACATTTGAGATATGTCGACTGCTCATAGAACAAAAAAAGAACAATTATGGTTTGTTAGACTGTTCATTTGCATTATTACAGGCAGAAAAATTGCGACAGATCGTACCTAATACACTGTGTATGACTACATCTGGATCAAAGCTGACTTTTTTCATGGCTTGGACTAACCACTAATCAAAACTCCTGCATATTTATGACCATGCTCTGACTGGAGCTAAACTAGGACTATAATGTGATAGGTTATACAGCAGTAGTCATTTTAAATGCAACTTTAAACAGAGTTTGTGTGAACAGATTGTGTGAAGTACTTTTTTGAGGTGCCTCCACTGCTTTCTCTGTACTCTTTCATCGCTCGCTCGTATTCTTTCTTTGCTTCCTCGGCTTTCCCTTCCCACTCCTGTCAAACAGGGAAAACAGTGAAACGTACAAAAAAAATTTTTAAGCAAATACAGTTCACACTAATAAAAACGACTGTATTTCCATGCTGGGTTCCTAGAATAAAAACGCAAGAACTTTCAAAGACTTTTACCAGCACCAGTACATTTTAAGGACCACACAAAACACAAGCATTTCACATCAGTGACTCTTTATTACAATAACAGCAACTTTTCAAAGTAGTTCTTCACATGTAGCAAGTATTTCAAAGGATATAGCTAGTGTACTGTCAGGAAACACAAGCTGAAATAACTTCGAGTTTTCCTCTTTAATGGGATGTAACATTTTTCAGCATTCACAGAAAAGAGTCACTGTTGCATACCCCATGAGCTAAAATCTGCTGAAGAGGCATTTGCTTGAGATCTCTGTAAAGAGAGGACAAAAAAGTATTGCCCTCTGGTAAGATTACACTGTAAACTCTAAAAGGTGGCAGCACAGTGCAGTATTATGACACCATCTAAAAATGAGAAAACATTGTTTACCATGAAGATATGCAGACAGTTGCCGGATGCTGCGGGGAAACACGTTACAATTTCCAGCACTGTTCGATTTCTTTCATTATCTTTCTACAGCTTTGTCACATTAAAAGCAAAATAGCAGGATAGATATAGTTAGAGCTAGCATGCTGTAGCATCACTCAAGTCTACCTTCACATCGAGAGTCAACACTCTACTCAATGTGTGCATTTTTAGGTACTTTCTTAAAAAAATTTCGTGCACATTGGAGGCACAAACATAAGCGAATGGCACAGCTGGAGGTTGATGTAGAGAACAAGTTACCAAAGCTTACTGTGAATAAGGAAGTTGATACTCAATGTGTGCATTTTTAGGTACTTTCTTTGAATTTTTTTTGTATAGAAAAAATGAGATCGCCTTTATAGAAACAAGTATCGTGCACATTGTAGGCACACACATAACAGAATGGCACAGCTGGAAGCTGACATAGAGAACAAGTTACCAAATGTTACTGTGAATAAGGAAGGTGATGCACCAATGTCGCAATGTAATATTTAATTGAATCTAATTTAGATTAGCTAGCTGCTAACAACATTAGTGTGATATAGTGCAGACTGCATAGCAGTTTCTTTTAGAATACAGACAAACCCATGTTAGCATATAAAACTAGCTAACATTAGCGTTAACTCCCTAATTAGAATGAATCATTCTACAATATGCCAAATTTCTCCATAAATAGGAGACTATGTTTGCCAGGCTACGTTTGTGCCTTCGTCAGTGGATGTTCATGGACGTCCACTTCTTGGTCGGTCCGCAACATTTCCAGTCTTTTTGAATTTGTTAAGAAGTTTGGCAACAGTGTCATGTGTGATGTGCTTGCCATATTTCCTGTCCATGGCATCCTTGTGACAACTTTCTCATTCAGATTTCAATACGTTCTTCTTTTGTCAAACGTGTTCTTAAAGGCTATCTAGAAAAAAAGAAAAGAAAAATATATATATATACATATAGTTATAAATAATTTTGGAAGAAATTTTGCTAAAAAGTGTATGGAGTCTTTCGGGACACATTGTACTTATTGTAACATTTAGTTATATTTACTTTTATCATAAAAGAAGTACTGGGTAAAATATATATATATATATATATAGTATCGATTCATACCTGTTCCTTTTGAATTGGTTGACAGAGTACGATGATCCCGAGTGGTTTGTCATGCCGTTCTTCAGAGGTGACTTGCTCATGCTAGCCAGGTCGAAATCTTTTATGTTTATCTTTTTTTTAACAGAGTTTGCAAAGAGCACAGTGGACATTGTTCTTGTCAAAAGCCAGTTCCTGTATACATCAATTTCCAACCATGCTAGGTTGAATTTACATTTACCAGGTATATTTACATGCTGACCCAAGCTGTTTAACCAACAGAAACCAAAACACCTCAAATAAAAATAATGGAAAATGTGCGAATATTTAGGGTGGACTAATTAAATCTTCCCAGAAGACCCATAATAAAACAGAAAAATAGAAAAATAATTCTGAGCATTGTTATTGATGTGCTGTGAAAATATAAACATGACGACATTTTCATTTTAAGCACTTTTAAGCACTTTCACACAAAAGACATAGATTTTCCAGGTACTTAAATTTCAAATGGCTAAAATCAAGTACTTTAAGCACTTTTAGCATCTTGTGCAAACCCTGTCCATGGTTTCATAAAGTGAAGGACAGATCGGACATTTTGAGTATATGACATGAAAACAGGGGTAGCAGATGTGAAAGGGGGAAAAGGCATCGGTCACCTCTTTCTTGTCTTTGCTCAGTTGCTTCCACATCTCACCGGCTTTCTTTAAAATCTCAGTGACTGAGATTCCAGGGTTTTCTGCTTTAATGCGATCTCTGCTGGAGTTTAGCCACAGCATATAGGCACTCATTGGCCGCTTGGGGGCGCTGCTGTCCTTCGTCTTCTTCTGTACATGCCCAAAAAAATATATAGTAGATTAAACACAAATTAAACACTAACACTTTGCTAGTAAGACTGTAGTTATGACCCATTAGCATAAAACATAAGTCAACAAACACAAAGCGTCCACACTTTTACCCTCATCAAGAAATCCAGATTATGTTAATATGCAGCACTATGCAAACATCTTAGCACATCTAAAGAAATTTGAAGATGTCTTTAAAAATATGGATTGAAAAAATGCGGGTGCCACATTAATTACTATATTGAGCAGTAAATAGTACCTGCTGAAAATTATAATTATAATTTGCCTTGGCATTTAAAATGTCATAATGTCTCTTAGGTACACAGTTGTGCAGTTTTCTAATGAAACTGGATGGCAGGTTGTTCCAGACTTCATGCTACAGTTCTTACAGATAAAATCCCAGAGGACCTCAGTGCTTTTTCTTATCAGAAATATGTTCTATTACCCATGACTTAACAAAATACATACATTCTCTGTAACTGTAAATGAATTAAGAAATAAAATAGTATGTTTGGAAATCTTTTTTCTACTAATACTAAAAAACACTAAAAACAAAGACAGTAGGCATAAAATGGGCATGTATGTCCAAATGTATGTAAAAAAAATTTGTATACCTATGACTTTTGCAGTGTAACGTATTTTCTGAAACAATAACACTTGTCTGTAATGTGTTCAGTAAAACCCCAATTCCAAAAAAGTTGGGACAGAATGGAAAATGCTAATAAAAATGAAGAGGAGTGATTTGCAAATGTACTTTGACTTGTATTTGTTTTACATAATCAACTGCATCGTTTTTTGAAGAAAAACGTTTATTTTGAAATTGATGCATGGAACATGTTCCAAAACAGTTGGGACAGGAGCAATTTAGGACTAATAGCGATGTGACAAGTTGAAATAAGAAGGTGATGTGAAACAGGTGAGACAATCGTCTAATCATAGTATATAAGGAGCCTCCAAAAAAGGCCTAGTCCTTCAAGAGCAAGGATGGGTTGAGGCTCGCCAATCTGCCAACAGCATCAGCGAATAATCCAACACTTTAAGAGCAACCTTACCCAAAGAAAAATTGGTATGATTTTGGGCATTTCACCTTCTGCAGTGCATAATGTAAGTAAAAGATTCAAGGAATCCGGTCAAATCTCGGTGCACAAAGGGCAAGGCCAAAAACCACTTCTGAATGCGCGAGGTATCCGATCCCTCAGACATCACTGTCTTAAAAACCATCATGATTCTGTAATGGATATCCTGACATCGGCTCAGGAATACATTGGTAAACCTTTGTCAGTCAACACCATTCGCCGCTGCATCCAAAGATGCAAGTTAAGGCTTTACTATGCAAAGCAGAAGCCATACATCAACACTGAGGAGGAAAAGGACCATCCAAGCTGTTATCAGTGTCAGGTCCAAAAGCCAACATTTGTCATGGTATGGGGGTGTGTCAATGCCCATGGCATGGGTCAACTGCACATCTGTGAGCGCACCATTAATGCAGAAAGATATGTACACATTTTGGAGCAACATGCTGCCATTCAGAGAAGGACAACGCCACACCACATTCTGCCCGGATTACAAGTGCATGGTTGCATAAGCAGTGAGTGCGAGTGCTAGCATGGCCTGCCTGCAGTGCTGAGAATGTGTGGTGCATTATGAAGCACAAAATAAGGCAATGAAGGCCCCATAAAGTTGCGCAGCTGAAGAAATGTATAACAGATGAATGCAGGGAAATTCCAATTGCTAAACTTACCCAACTGGTGTCTTCACTCAGCGCCCAAACACTTAATAAGTGTTATTAAAGGAAAAGGTGATGTTACACAGTGGTAAACAGTCGACTGTCCCAACCTTTTTGGAGTGTGTTGCAGTCATCAGATTTGAAATGAGTGTATAATTTCAAAAATAAATTCACAAGGTAAAACATCAAACCATGTGTTAATAATATGCTTTCAATATAGTACAGTGTGCATTGAATTTTCAAATGACTTTTTTTGTTTGTTTTTTGTATTTTCCATACTGTCCCAACTTCAGAACTGGGGTTGTAACTCAAAAGCACCTTTTAAAGCATATCATTCAGTTTTTGAATTATTCAGTAACTACACTGAAACACAGAGGAAAGGTGTGGGGACTGTAAGTCTGTACATGCTGATGAGGTTAATTCCCCCATAATGCTTTCTCAGGGTTAGAGTGACTTTAAGTCTTCCATCTATCCATCCATTTTCTGTAATTTTGCTAATCCTACACAGGGTCGTGGGAAGCCTGAAGCCTAACCCAGGGAACCCTGGACGGGGTGCCAACTCATCACAGGGCACAATCACACCCCCATTCACACTCTACAAGCAATTTGGAAATGCCAATCAGCCTACAATGCATGTTTTTGGACTGGGGGAGGAAACCGGAGTACCCGGAGGAAACCCCTGAAGCACGGGGACAATATGCAAACTCCATGCACACAGGGCCGAGGCAGGATTCGAACCCTGGAGATGTGAGGCAAACGTGCTAACTCCATTCACTCTATTCACCTCTTTTTTGTGCTTTCCCTCCTTCACAGTTTTGGCCTTCTTGACTGGTTTCTTCCTCCTGTCTTCTTCACTGTCTGCATCTTCAGCACTACTTTCACTTTCTGAGGCTTTACTGTCATACCTGAAACACACAGACTCACACACATCATGGAAAAGCACAACATATATTTTCCAGTTTATCTTCACACTAACCACAATGCTAGAAATATTCAAGTAAGGGAACAGAGATTTTATTCAAAACCACATACTCTTCTGCAACGTCATCATCTTCATCTCCGGGGTTAAATGATTCATCTGTGATGAGAGATAGTCAGTGTTTAGACCTTTACAGTCATATATACGGCTTCTCTGATTGGCTGGGTCAGCCGACACTCACCACTGCCAGCCTCTGAGTCATCGCTGTCGTTGGCCTCCTCACGGATCTTCCCCTCTTGCTTCATGCGCTCCAGGTAAGCGTCATGCTGATCTTCGTCCGAGTCACTGTACATGTCGTCTCTGACCTTCATACCCTGACATCATGGAAATGAAATCAATTGCATTGTAACTATACAGACACTACAAAATGCATTCAATCTCAAGGTTAGTCATAGTTTTCACACTAAAGCCCTTTCCCAGATCAGTTATAACACAGACATTTTACTACAGCCATTCTTATTATTAAAAACACATAGTTGTCCCATAATCTTTTCCAATCCCTTGAGCAATGGTTGTGGTCATAATACACATAACTGACATGAATCTGCCATGTACAGACTCCAAATGGTTACTGATGTACACTACCGGTCAAAAGTTTAGACACGCTCATTCTTTCTTGATTTTTCCCCACATTTTATAATAATAATAAAGTCATCAAAACTCTGGAATAAAACAAGTGGAACTAAGGGAATTATGTTGTGATAAAAAATCCAAAATAAAATAACGATAATTTAATATTTTCACATCTTCAAAGTAGACACCCTTTTGTCTAGAATTTCCAGAAATGTATTCTTGGCATTTTCTCAACCGATTTCTTGAGGAATTTCCCTGAGATGCTTTTTAAACAGTATTAAAAGAGTTCCCATCTCTGCTGGACTCTTATTGGCTGCTTTTTGGAATATTTATCTCCAAATCCGTTTAAATAAATATTTTTTTTGTAAATAAAATGTTAGTTTTCTAATGAAAGAAATGAATATGTTGGCGCAATGATATTTTTGTCTACAACACCGATTTCAAACATCTAATCATACACCTTCAGATCAAACGGTTTTTAAGATCATGAGAAACATTTCAGTCGAGTGTCTCCACACTTCTGACCGGTAGTGTATATAGTATAAAGTCTGTAAATCTTTGGATGTATTGAACACAACCACTGCATTCCAAAGATGTTTCAGTCAAGATCAAGCAAATTGTGCACCAGAGTGCTTTACATAACAGCGAAGGGCATCTGCAGGTATCCTCAAACTAAAGTTGTACATTTTAAGACCTTCGCAATACCAAATGCAGGGCCCCCCCCCTCGTTATCTTCAATCTTGGCCTGGGAGATTGAAGGTTATCATGTGCTTCCTCTGTGACACGTTAAGTCAACCAACCACATCATTCCGAACTTATTAACACACACGGAAGAAAGCGCTATCCGCCCCCCTTCCACATACAGTCCCCTTTGAAAGTAATTCTATTTTTTTTGTTGTACATTGAACAGATTTGTGTTCGAGACGATAGAATATCAGCTTTCATTTCCTCATATTTACATCTGAATGTGTTAAACAAATTAAAACATGTTTTAATGTAAATGTATCTTTTCATCACAAACCCAAATGTCTTCAATGTATAACAAAAACAATAGAATTGGCCTTGCTGTTCCAATCATTTCGGAGTGGAGTATACATGACCTCGAAGACGCCTACGATTGGCTAGTGTCGATGTGATTGACAGGGGAGAGAGAGTATCTTCCCACCCAGGGAGCGCGGGCAGTTTTACCGGAATGCCATGGCGTAATCGGGATTTGATAGGGCAAACGCTTTAATGACTTTTTTTCTGATTGATCAGAAGGATGTGATTCATTTTCTTTAACAGCAGCTCTAGAGTAGTACCGAAGTCAATTCAAATCACAGGTTTATATTAAATTGCTCACGTTAACAAATCGTTTCTATAGTAACAACTCGTTCACACGAACATGTACAGCAGATATATGAGTGTACTCATATAATCTTGTCGCTTTTGGTAGAAATTTTCTGGATTAACAGAAATATTGCAGCCTAAAATTTAAGCCTATGCAAACGAAAATGAAATGAAAATCTAATGTGTATTAAGTCTTTCATTTGGAAAATATAATTTCAAACTAATGAGGATTTAAGGACCTGCAGGCACCCCGTATCAGACGACACATGTTGCTGTTATTTACTCTCATAAATGAACACATAGCAAACATTCAATTGAAAGAACACTCAAACCACAAGGCTCGTACCAACCTTTTTCTACAGGAACACAAACATACACACACAACACAAAGACACAGAGGAGAATGAGTTCATCTACTGAGGACAACAAACATACAGTATGTGGGGTTCACATTCTGAAGATATGATTCTGATGATACGTGGTGCATGCAAATGATACACTGGACTCGAAATGACCTACCTCTTTGAAGCCTCTGTTCTTGATGCTCAGTTTCTTAGCATTGACAAAATCAAACAACTTTCCATACTCTTCTCTAAAGGAAAGAATAAAGAAAAGGAGAGCAGTGGGTTGAGAGACCAGCGCGTTAAAACATTGCATGCTGTCACATTCTTGTGTTGCTTGCTGCGTCCCAATTCGGCTACTATCCATCCTAAAGATTGCCCGAGATTAGAATTATTGTGTCCCAAATCATAGTACGTTGAAATGAGGATCCCCTAGGTACCCGGATGGTGTATTTTTTCCGGGTGATTTTACGAAGTGTGGATCCGTGAACACTTTTTCCAGCTAATATTGCGTACGACTCCTTGCTCGAGGGAGGAGATTTGTGACGGTTTGCTACGGCGAATTCAAACTGCGAACGTGTCGGACAAGGGAAGGGTAAATCAAGAGAATGGTCAATTAAATTATATAATATAAATTATATAAGGAATAATGGATGAAGAAAAGCTGAAATGCAATGAGGAGTTTGTTTACGGTGACAGTGTGCGTAACGCGGCAACAACGTTCTCCTCCGTTACATGACGTGTCAGTATGTCCCAGTACTTGCATACTCTTTTACTACACACTCGAATGTATGTACGTTTTCTTCACAAAAAGAGTACATACTTTTAGTGCATAGTGTAAGTTGGGACGCAGCATGTGACTGTAATTTTCCGTAAATGACTGTAAAAGTAGTGAGTGAATTACCTTGCATAATCTCCTCAAGGGTTTTGTAGTGTTTGTGTAATTGTCAATTTTTATGAAGGTCTCGCAGCATGCCTGGAGATAATTACTCATTTATGATCAGTTATTGTATAATATTGGTAGTTTGGTGTGATTTATATAAATTCAAAACTATGCTACTAGACCTTATACCTACTGAGAGGTATTGTAAAGATAAAGTCCAATGGTGATAGAACAACGTAACAAAGACTGGAGTAGGTTGCAATTATTTCAATGGATACTCCTTGCCTCAGTCAAAAGTATTTGTAAATAAGCTCTAAACCTACAAAATTTGGCAGAGATGGAAGTACTTTTTCAGAAAGAAAAAAAAATTGTGGTTTTGAAAAAGTAAATCTATTTCTCCAGTGCTGAAAATTTAAACGGGTGTGGTACTGTAAGACCTCTCATGTCTGCCTCTTCCTAAAATCATTACTGTTAAAGTACAGCAGTCATAGTGCTCAATTTTCAAATGGTAATATATAGTAGCATATTTTCAACTGCCCATAGGCTTCCATCATAAGTATGTGAGTGAGTGATAAGTGAAGATGCCATGCAATCCCTCCTACACAGACAGCACAGCCAATTTTCCTTGCTTGGCCCCTGGCAACGGATAGCTGTGGCATCACTGGGCCTTTGACCCTGTGAGCTTCCAATGATAGGGCAAACACTTTTCTGTTGCATCACTCAGAAAACTCACAAGTCAGTTTTAAGCAAATAGTTGATCCTTTTTTCCTCTGAGTTGGGAATCATATTAAAATTTTTTGTCCTTTGTAATCCTCCATACACTATGCCAATTGAAGACCATGGGGATGGCTTTGGACCTCAACTCATGTGAACAGTTATGCTACAAATTGCTATTGCCACAAACAGTTTTGCGCTCAAGTCTCCATCAGTGAACTGTGGAGAACAAACAACAAAACAGACTTCATGTAAAAACTGTAATGAATTTCCCTGCTTACACAACTGCACTATTTGAACATGTAGTATTAGCGCATTTATAGAAGGGACTTATTTATTATCGTGCTATTCGTTGTCACCCAGATGAGGACGGGTTCCCTTTGGAGTCTGGTTCCTCTCAAGGTTTCTTCCTCATATCGTCTCAAGGAGTTTTTCCTTGCCACTGTCGCCTCTGGCTCGCTCATTAGGGACAAATTCATACATTTAAAATTTATATTCTGAATTTATATATTTGTGTAAAGCGGCTTTGGGACAATGTCCATTGTTAAAAGCACAATACATATAAAACTGAATTGAATTTAACTATAGATGTGGTAGACAGCGATTAGGTTGAAAATCAGATGGGTATTTCATTAAAACCACCAGCCTCAAAACTCATCAGTGACAAAGGATGATGTCAAACTCATGGGAGTTCATTCTAAAGCATTGAAATCATGGAGTCTGGCTTGGTTTCTATTATCCATCAATAGCAATCTTTTAAAGCATACATTTGAATAGAGAATTGTGATCATGGGAAATAGCCTTTCTACCTTTCAATACTGCTGAAGGTGTACTGGTTGCCCTGTTTGGTCTCAATTTCAAAGTCAAAGGAGCGTGTGGTCGTGGTGCCCCTGGCAAAGTTCACACAGGCGATCTCCTCAAAGCGCAGGTGCACCGGCGGCTTGTGAACGTAGATGAAGCCTCTCTCCAGAGGATACAGCAGCCCTGAGCTGGCCTTATAGGAGCAAGTGATACACTGAGCACCAGAGTGACTGCAATGAGACAAAGAAAGTGTGTTGTGCAAAAAAAACGAATATGGTTATATGAATATGACATAACTACTTGATGTATTAGCGAACTGTAAGAATGTGAGCGTGTTGTGTGTTTGTTTGTGTACATGTGTCTGTTTTACCCCTGGAAGTTTCCAGGCACTGTGATCTTCCTGTTGACTAGAGCCTTCATAACCCTGCTGACCATCTCATATAGAGAGCCAGACATGTTCTTAGTCAGCTTTCCCTCAAACCGCCTCTCTACCTCGTCCCTGCAACGGAGAGAAAAGCCACCATGTGAGCATTTATGACTAGATACAAAATGAATTCAGTCTTTATTGAACAGCTTCATTTAATGCATCCTCTTAGTCCACGTCTTGGTCCTCTGTCTGTCAATCACGTTCTAACTTAACATGTCTCTTATGAACCACTTTCAGGTTTGAAAGTTTTTCCATCTTACTCTTTCCTCCAACTCTCCAACTCTTGCTCACTCACTCGCTCATGTTGAGGGTGAGGTTGATGTCTTCGTCCTTGGAAAATAGCAGGATGAGAAAGTGGTAGCGGGTTTGTCCCTGTTTAATGGGGGGATCCAGACTGATCTGTTAAAGCAGAGATAAGAAAAACGATGAGCTCCTAAAGCTTACATACATTGTATCAGCCATCATCCATTACTCTAATACTTCTAAGTAAAGGCCATGGCAGGTGATTTTTGTATATACATCCACAGACACAATTTGGTATAAACCTTTGTTGTTTATCGCTTCAAGTTAAAGTTAAAGTTGAATTCCGTCTGTGACGAAGCAAACAGCATTACTGTCTATTGAAGCGTGTAGTGAAACGTGGTCAAAGAATTCTATGTAACTCACGCTCTCCTTTCCGACATTTCCCGTAACAATTCCACCCCACCCTTTCCTGTCACTTTGCGGCCACGAGGAAGGGATTACTACCAATTCATCCAAAGCAATAATAACATATAAATAAATAAATAACATTTAATGCATAGTTCACATTATATATTCCACATTATTCATTTATATGCACCAATTAATAAAAGAAAACAAAAGATTATGAAATGGCTGCAGCACAGCTGATTAAAAAAGTGGTGTTTCTCTGCAGATTTTGTGTAATGAGCTGCAATTTGTACTTTCAAGAGATGGCACAATATAATTTTTTTTTTGTTCCCAATACCGATAGCGACACTGAAACCTTGAGTATCAGCCAATACAAATAACCTTCCAAATGTTTTTGTCAAGCCAACATCATCTGTGAACTCAGTTCCCCAGAATACACAGCCGCCTCAGACTACGCTACCCGCTACCCAGAACCCACCGCTACTGACACGTTCGGGCTACTGAACACACTCACACACACACTTTAAAAGTGAGACTTTCATTAACAAAAATTTGCAAACTAAACGCTCAGATATTTACCAAGCCTTATTTACCTTTTTGTTATCTCGGTTTTCACTTTGCTACTGTAATATCTTGGTTCTTTGAGCTTTGTCTTTGCCCTGTTTGTGCCGATAGTGCCTTGCCTGACCCATGCCTGTTTATTGACCTTGACATTGCCTTTCGATTTGGAATTGTCTGCCTGCCTGTTTCAATAAATATACGCTCTACTGCATTTGAATCCATCTCACCTCTGGTTATTGTGGCAGTTTTTCTTTAACTACAACACTTCACAGTTAAACTCTTTCACACAGAAGTCACTCACACTGAAAATAAAATAACTCCTAAACATAATTAAAACAATCCTAACGAAAGAACTGTCAAGGCTCTTTATATGTAAACATTTCCAGTTCTAAAACTACTTTTCTTTTCCAAATCCAATTCCAATCTTTGCTGTTTGCTGCAGGATTTGATATCTGATGTTTTTTCCCCCAAAGTCCAATTCACCATTTTTTTTATTTTGCTGGTATTGACGTGATACCGACACTGTGTATTGGATTGGTGCCATCTCTACCCTTACCATTTTTTTATTACTTCAAATACTGCCTACATTCTTCTTCAGATATTGGTCCAGGGCTGGCTGGAATAAATGGGCTAGCAGGGCTAAGCTCTCGCTCTCCTTAAAGGAAAAGTTAGATTTAAGTAAGGTTGAATTTTTGACACACTGCACGATTACAGATGTGAAAGACTCTTGGTGTTGCTTATCTGTCTCCCAGTTAGTGTGGTCCTTTGTGTGGTTCCTATCATGGGTCAAAAAAACAGGAAAAAGGTAATTTTCTTACAAATATGCCACAGACACTGGTTTGCTTTTTTTAATTGTGAATTTTTTTGTTTGTACTGAAACATTTCATGTTAGAACTGTAATCAAGACTGTTACACTGAAAGCCAGTTCAGACGTTTTCCCTTAATATGTATATTTTTTCTTGAAAAAAAAATCTTCATGTATAATATTTACAATATTTTTTCCATATTTATCCATTTTACTAATTCTTCATAAAACGGCAGACTCTGAATGCCCCAGCTCTGAACCAGGGGTACTAAAAACCTTTAACGGGTTTTACTACTTCTTTACGACTTCATCATCATCGTGTACCAAGTAAAAAGCATTTTCCATCTTTATCAAAGCAGTGTCCTCTTTAACGAGAAGCCGTGTCATAAACGAGAGTTTTACACTTTGAGTCCCTTCACTCACCACGAAGAACATCTGTCTCTGGTCTTTGTGTGGGAGCAGGAAGAGGCGGAGCACTGTGGTATAGGGGATCTTGTAATCAAACGTCTTACCATGCAGATGCAGGAAGGTGGGGTAGATACGAATATCATACCTGCCAACAGAGAGAAACAAGAAATTTAATCCCACCAACGCAATTAATACTTTATCTTAATCTTAACACTTTATTTGAATATTGACATTGATAATTATTTATAATAAAAAAAGCGGTTTCACCAAAACAGAGGATGCTATTCGTGTCTGTAAGTGTGTATGGACAGTATGTGTGTACCTTCCCCTGGGTGTGAGACACTGCAGCTCTCTGAAAATACACACAGCGTCTCCTGTAGCCTGGATCACATCTGCCTTAGAAAGAACATTCTGGGCAAATGCCTGAAACAACAGCACAATAAACCATTTATTATGTTAACATTATAGTGTTTCACGGTGTGTATAGTTGAGACACACCGTGTATTTAGTAAAAAGGAAGTTCAGCTTTCGTAGGGATTTTATTTTTAGCTATTCTTTTACTTTTTTTAATGTTTCTAGTTTTAGAATATAAACCATGTTTTAGTCAGCGCACATCCATATTCTGATATTAATCGAATATTCCACATTTACACGCACATCCATATTCTGATATTGATCGAATATTCCGATGCCTATACGCATATAAACATCGTATTCGGAATATGGCTGCAACCCGAATATAGACCATAAACGGAATTTGATGCGCATGTAAACGTAGTCAATAATCTGAAGGATACAAGTCCACTTAAATAAAACATATATGATTTTTTTTATCTATCTATAAGATCTTTAAGACTTTATCCACTGCAGTGTGTGAAGCTGTAGGAAGCACATAGACTTTACACTTACTGTGTGTCTGTGTCATGTGCGTGCAAGTGGGGTCATATTCCATATTCTGACCTCTGGATATTTAAGCATTATGGCTAGAAAATAACCTTTCTAGCCATAATGAGTTCAGAGTAATTTTCATGCATTCATACATTTGCAGTCAGAGTGGATTAGATAGCAGACAAGGCAGAAAGAGTTCATTAATTCATGCATTTTCTGTCAAAACCACTGTCTAATAAAACAAAACTATTTTAAACAGCAATACATTTCTTACACACGATGTACTGTGTTGAATTTTTTAAAGAGTTCAGTGTCTGTGAGACTACAAAAGGCAAATTCAAGTATACTGTCTTCAGAACGATTGCAAATGAGAGATTTTGTCTTAGACCTAATGTTTATTCTCTATGATGATTTATCAATCATATTGATTTATTGATTTATATGAATAGTTTCCTACTATAAAAACCCTGATGCTTGCTGTAACAAGTTTTTCTTGAACACACAGTTAACATTGTGTTGGATTATTTGGTCTCCTTCCTTTTTGTGGAAAAGTGCGCCATCTACTGGCTGTAGTAGGAAAAATATTAAGATCACATTTTTAATGGGTAAAATGCCTGCTTCAGCAATAGAGTGGTTAAAATAAAACCATGGGGACATTTGGGAACTAGGTATTGCCCAACACACACACACACACACACACACACACACACACACACACACACACACACACGCACACACACTATGTCTCACCTCTACAGGGTCCGCCCCCTCATCTCCTGTAGTGGGCGGGACGTAAAAACGCACCTCCATGAGTGACACCTCTGTATCATCGTTCTGATGAAACTCTAGAGTGACTTCATTTTTTCCAGTGGTACACTGGGATACACTGGAGAGCGGGATCTCAAACACAGGAGTGTCACTCACTTCAAACGACAACAATGGGCCTAAACACAGCACACACACAGACATATTGAGATAAGGAATAAAACACAATGGGGAATGCTGTTATAGGAAAATAACAAACAACAGAGTCATTTGATGCAGCCTGGCATGAATCAAAGTTACTGTTATCAACCTGAAGTCGATTATTTCTCAATAACAGCACGTCAGAAACACCTTCTGACCAATCAAAATCAAGAATTCTGCAGCATTGTGGTATAACCTTCACAGTTTGCATATCTGAAATGACACCTTGACATTTAAAATATTCACAGTACATATTATCAAATAATATCAACCTTTCGATCAAACAATGAGAAGCTTTGCTGACCGTTGAATTTAGCAGTGCCCCAGTTCCAGCCTTTCACACACATGTCTTTCTCGGTCAGCTCCACTTTGTAATTATCTTTGAAATACTCAGAGATTTTTTCAAAGTCCTGGAGAAACCAAAGAGACAGAAATATGAAATTAAGCTTATAGACTGCTTCTGTTTTCTGCTGGCACAGCCTTCAGACTCACAGTATCTTTGAAGCCATCGTATTTGTACACGTGTCCGGTGCTGGTGTTGAGTTTTATGCCATGGCCCAGGCAGACTCTCCTCCATTGGGCCTGACTGAGCTCTGGGACAGGGATACTGTCCACCTTGCCCGTCTTACTGCTTTTATACACCACCATCTGCTTACTGAAACGCAGACGCCCGTCATTCTACAGCAAGACGCAGAATTGAAAAGGCAAGACAATGAGTCATGGAAGTCAATGCAGGTTTTACAAACACTCTATCACATAATTATAACTTCATAAACATGTTCTTACATTACTATATATTTCCACTGCAAGTCAGCGGTGGACGATATAATGGATCTGACTAATATGCTAATAATGAATTATGCTTATGCAGGTATAATTATGTGACATAAAAATGTACAGTGGAGAAATAACATAAAAGTAATAACCTATCTAGACTATTGTAGTTACTCCAAACAGCACATTTACTTTGTTACGGGAGGATGATATTTAAGGAATAAAATACGTGGGGGCATGCTGTTATTGGATAATATGACAGGGTGTTGTGATATGGCCCACACAGCAGAGTAACTGTTACTGCCCTGCTCGTTTTCCTATAACAGCAAGTACCAAAGTGTTTCTCCAACGACTCAAAGTGTTTATTTATTAAATAATGACACATGATACTTTTTATCCAATTACATTTAGTATTTTAATAATCTATCCATTTAGATTTAATATTGTGGAATACCTGCGAAACAAGTTAACCCCTGTTATCATTTGTGTTATAACAGTTAAACAGCTGTTCCCTCAGCAGCCTCACTTCTTTTCTCTCTCTTGAAGTTAATAAATTGAACAAAAAAAAAAAAGAAGCCTGAAACCGCAAAGCAAGGTGTCCTCGGCCCTGAAGATGTTCCCCATGTCGGAAAACATAGAGTTACAGCTTCAACATAAAAAAAACAGTATTAAACAAGCAAATGAAAAACAAATCTAAAAAAATAAAAATCTAAAGAAATGTCCAGTTACTTGAGTACCAAAAGAGTTCAGATAACACGATGTTAATACATTTTGGATATTTTCTTATTTCACCCATCTCCACAAGACACATTTTGTTAACTACACATGGACCTTGAAAACCTTTATAAGACTTTCTACTCACCCAGGAACCCTTGACCTCCTGATAAATGTCATTGAACTCCAGAATGTCAGTCATGGCAGCGACTTCGCTGTCTCACGTCCCAGCGATGATCACAATCTGCATTGGTACGAGGAAAGCAATCAGTGTTCATATCAGTGTATGGTTAAAAAACAACAACATAAGAGGTCCTTAATCAGGATACAGATGGTTTATGGTGGTGTTGGGATGGTAAAACAGCTTATACTCAGAATCATGCGTGGAAACTGTCTGTGCAAAACTTTGAAACAGAGCAGATGTTTAGACAAGACAGGACATAACTATAGGAAATATTATATCTATGTGACAGGAGTGATGATATACTGAATTGTTTTGCTCGGTGTAGTAACTAAAAACGTGAAGGTGGTTGAATTACTGCTCAGAGAGTGCAAGAGTTCAGCTCAGCATAACTCTCTCAGTGATCTGCCCATGCAACTGACTATAGTACAACACTTCACAGCATCATACAGTGACAGCACACGCTAGCTAGCTGAATATTAGTGCTAATAACGGTTTTAGTATGCAGCTAGGCTAGCTTCTTTAGCCATTTCAGTGGGGCTTCCTAGCAAACCATGCTAACTTTTCTTTTCATACCACAGGGACACACCGAAGCGGAAATAATTTATCAAATACACTTCTGCTCGTTAGTTATTAATAGGCTGCATAATATAGTTAGATAACGTTATCAGCATTACTGTTTCTTCAGCCGCAGTAGACCTGTTCCCTAGAACTGGGAGTCGATCCCAAAAAAGATTCACGAGTCGAGTGTAAAGCTTTGGAGTCGATTCTACACAGTTAACCGTTTTCGCTCAAGAGTTGACAGGTCTTTGCGGGGGTTTCCTCCCCAAAATAAACATCAGCACTCAAGCAGCACTTTACTAAGACAAAGTTGAATACAAAGTTAAAAAGTAAACTTTGCGATAAAAATCCGACTTGGTCACTCAAATAGTGTAAAGCTACCCAGTCGAATTGTTTAGTCGAGAGGTTTAGCCCTTAGCCAGAAGAGATCGGTTTGCTAGGTCTTTTTTTATTTATATTTATTTTAATAGACCTGGGTATTAAGATTTTATGGGAACTATTCCCATACAGTTTCTGCTATGGACAGGCTGAATTAAAAAAAAAAAAAATTAAAATTCATGGAATCGACTCAACACTTTGGAATCAGAATCAGAATCGACTCCAAAGTTTGGAGTGAAAAATCAACGGCGTACGTAGAGGTATGCGCCATCGAAGTATGTAAATGAAACGTCATGACGTAGTTAGTCTACGTAGCCCTCCTCTTCCTTGTTTTGTAAACGATCAGGCCACGGAATTAAAAACCCCCCGTAAACTGTTGGTCTCCACCGTCAACATTAAACCAGTTAGACTTGCTGTCTGATATAAAACTAAAGGTAGGTCATACAGACGTTTGTTTACGTTTAGTGTGTGTGCAAGTACATGGTAGTTAAATTCCTTTGTGAACAGGAAATATAACCAAAAAAGCCCAGATCAACAAACAAAAGCTGGCCAAACCATCCTGTTCACTATACGCCTGTCATTTCTCAGTACACAGAAAACCACCAAAAGATCACTACACTGTAGAATATGCATTGTTTACGTGCGTGGATTTGTAGTAAAACCTGCAATGCTGTTATTAGTTAAATGTAATATCCATGATTAATGCCATCACTGAATCATTCTCTATAGACATGACAGCCAGACGTGGCCTCATCACAGATACATTCAAGGCGGTGAAGAAAGAGAAAAGAGGTGACAGAAGAGGTGACAGGGATAAGAAACCTCCATCACCCCCAGCTGCAGGTGAGACCACATGTGTCCGTAGTTTATAGTTGTGCTTTTGCATTACAATTCAAATTTTCCAAATCAACCAACTCAGTTTTAATATGAGGTTAATAGTGTTGTTATTACCATGTCATACCTCTTAGCTGCAGACCCTCCTTGCCCAAGTGAGAAAGAGATCGATTTGCAGGAGCTCAGGAAGTTTGACTTGGATTGGCAGTTCGGCCCATGTACAGGTAACTAAGGCATTTTCACATGCGCACTTATTTGTGGCCTTTTTCATATGTTGGGTGTAAAATGTGGTTTAAACATGATTGAGTCCAGGAAACCGATCTCTGGTCCAGCTGAAAGTGGTGGCCTGGGGTTTGCTTCTAGCAAGCTCAGGTTTGGACCCTACCATGTGAGAAAGTTGGTTCTGGGGCCAGCTGTTAGTTGTTAACTCAACCAACGGTTGGTTGAATTTTTTTCAAAGGTGTGTTGTGGTCTGTAGAGCAGAAGGAATGTCTTTTTATATGTGGAACAAAGAAAGTTAGATTAAGGGTTAGTGTTTATACTTTTTCTTACGACTTCAACCTTGTGAAAACAAACTTGAAAATTGCCCAGTCAGTCCACAGTTTGCACTGTGAAAGCAAACCTGTGATAATGACACCCTCCCCAGAATCATCCTTGTGTACGGACTTGAGTATTTAGACCAAGCATGAACACAGCATTAATATAGTATATTAATCATATCAGTATTCACCCCTTAAGTCCCTATTTTAGTATTCAGTTATTGATCTAAAGGCTTATTATACAACAATTAGTTCCGGTCCACTAATTTGATCAGACAAGCAGCGTTCCAATAGTGCTGACATTTAGTATCACAGTCCTGGTACATTTCACTGTTTGTATCATGCCACTTGTCCGTGTACGCTAAATAAATTTCAAATTCTAGCAATAGTTCAGTACATTGCTACACTTACTATGGGCTGTACACAAAGCTCTATCCAGCTGTGGCTTCTTTGGGAACTATTTTTGTTGTTGGAGCAGAAATAAACAAAATATTTGACCGTAGTATGTCCGGAATGTCAGTTACTCATTATTATTTGTTTGTTCATAGTACTGTTGTATAAAAGCAACATCACACTCACAATCATGCTGTTTTACTGAATATTAGCATGGCTGTGATTACCTGCAGCCAAATCAAAGCCATGCTGATATTTAGTACACATGATATTGCTTAAGTATTCAGTAATTACTGTAAATTATCAAGTTACTATAGTAAAACAAATCAGAAAACTATAAACAATGAAGTCATGTCATACTAATTTCCTAACACAGAATTTTGGGATTTCATTTTGTACTTCATCACACAAACCAAGACATCTCTCTTATTTCATGTACATGTGTGTAGGGATCAGTCGCATGCAGAGATGGGAGAGGGCAGCTCTACATGGCCTGAACCCCCCACAGGAGATTAAGGACATACTGCTGAAGGAGAGTACAGACCCAGACTACACACACAGGTGCTATGAACAATATCCCTAACAACGATTCATTTCACAGGATGACATGTCCACGTGTACACATGCACACGGTCATAACACACGGTCATTGCACATGGTTAAGTCAAGATTCAAGCATAGCCTGATGTTTAATATTTGTTTTGTTTCAGTCTCTGGCGTGACTACCCCTTGTGAAGAAACATTGGTGAAGAAATCGAGACAGCTAGAGAAATGAGACACCAGTGACAAGGAATGATTATCATGGTTACTTTGATTGTTCATGTTTGAATGTTCCAGTTTTTTTTTTATCTTGCTCATTTTTACACTACATTTTTATAAAGTGGAAATTTATTAAACACTGCTTGGTCTTAACTTTTTTTTTATTATCTTTTATTTAAATTTCAATGGGGCGTATAGGACATTTTGTATTAGTATCTGAACTGCCACATCCCAGAAATCGGCTGTGCTCTTATTTGTTGTTATTTTCTTATTTGTATAGTCCTGTAACATGTGTGTGTCTACATAGCTAAAAAAAAAAAATACTCAAACTTAGACATGCACAACCAACCATTACTCATATATACAAGTACACAACCACACAATTTTATATATATGTGAAATATAAAAATTCCATGTTTTTCTTTGCTAATTAATAATGTATTTTTAATACATTTATTAATTGTAGTAACTTATGTTGAGTTTCTTCTACGCAAGTCCATGTGTAAGCAGTTTCTTTAGAAATGAGTGTATTAATGTAAACCTATTATTAAAACTAGAGCATTGATAGAAGGGTAGCATACCTTAATAACAATTTCCTAGAGCAAATCCTGGCAGGTGCTTTGTGGTCACAGAATGTTCGCAGAGCAAACTACTATTTTAAACCATTTCCTTCTACAGATTCAGTCTGAAATTAATCCAACAATGTGCCATTTCTCCAGCCATCCTTAGACCAGTCAGAGTGGGCTATGGGGTGGTCCAGGATGACAGCTATATACAGTATGTTCTCATCATGGAAAAAGAGAGAAAAAAAAGGAGCCAGAACAAAAGAAGGAGTTCTTGTAACAGTAATGATGTAAGGCGGGGCATAGTCAGATAAATATAGGCTTATATCTATACAAGAATGAATTCTCAAGGGAGCATGGGAGTAATTAGCAACATCTATAAGGACAGATAATTATGGTTGCTTAACTGGGTCAGATTGACCTTGAGGCACCACGTCCTATCCACCCTTACATGTAGACCATGCTGACAATACTAGACTTTTTTGGTCAGATGATACACAGCATCATGTAGTTCATAATTAAGAATACACACATGGACAAATTGTAGAATTTAACAAAAGGGGCTTTTTTTAAGTTGACTTTGGTGGACAGGCACATTTGGTGGACACCCAACACTGCTTATCACCTTGAGAACACCATCCTTACAGTGAAGCATGATGGTGGTAACATCATCCTGAGAGTTACGAGTAGCCTCCCGCTTCATTGTCCGTCTTTATGTAGTTTATTCCGTCTCCATAATATCTTCTAACAAACTCTGGGGCCTTAACGGAATAGGTATATTTATATTGAGGTCACGTGACACTTTAACACGTGCACACAGGTGACCTCTAACTGATTATGTGACGTCTGATGGCAACTGGTTGCACTACAACTAAATTAGGGATTTCACAGCAACGCGGTGAATACTTATGTCTAATCATTTCAGTGTAATGGGCTGTGTAATGTTGTGTAGATTCATAACATATATTTCTAGTTAATAATTTCAGTTCCAGGTTGTAACAGTATGAAATGTGGTAAAGTTCAAGGGGGTAAATACTTATGCAACGAACTATATGACGCAGTCTTTCTGAACTGCACAATGTTGCCAGATTGTTCTTTTAAACCTTGATTTTATTTTTTAAAAACATAGGCAATTAGAATGCGACCAATGTCCAGTTGTTAACAGGTGCTAAACAGGATTTTCATGATCGTGAACATGTTATATATTTTTTAGAATCTTACATTAATATAGTAAGTTTACAGTTTGATGCTGGTTTATTGAAAGGTCTCCAATCTGGCAACCCTTCCGTCAGAATCGTACATTTATACCAATGGAAAGAAAGCTCTAAAATGTTAACTCTATTATGTCCTACTTAAAATGGACATAGTTTTTGTCCATCCCATACAAATACTACTACTACTATTAATAATAATAATAATTTCAACAGCTAAGACTTGCACAAATTAATTCCTCGCCCTCCAACCGCAAAAGAACTAGGAGGCGGGATTACAGGGGTAGAGATTAACGCGATTGGTCCGTTCGATTCTCCGGGTTGATTTGCTGAATGTTGATTGGGCAATAGATCCTGCGACAGAAGGCTATGTTAATAATATCGCTCTGTGGCCTGGCACTAAATAAAACGGTGCTCATTTAGAAAGATTGGAGAAAGCAGGAGATTAAAAGCGAGGGGTTCTGTTTGTACAGTTTTACTTTACAGCTAGAAACGTAGCATTGACCGAACGTTAACTGGAGGGGGAAAAAATGTCGGAGATTTAAATTCGCCTGTGGATTCCCTAATTTGATCATGCAGGATTATCTAGAAAATACACGCTAATTTTTTTTCCTGGACCGCCTCTGTATCAGGAACCAACTAACTGGATAGTATTAATACAGTCGATTTATTTTAGAATATTTAGGTGACATTGCTGTATTATATAAGTGGTGTAACGGAGGCTCATCGGTTTGCAGGAGAAGTGATAATAACTGAAGGTGGTGAGTACACTTTTCTGTATACAGTGCAGCTAGCCTAGCTCTCTCTCTCTCTCTTTCCCTTTCTCTCTCTCTCTCTCTCTCTCTCTCTCTCTCTCTCTCTCTCTCTCTCTCTCTCTCTCTCTCACACACACACACACACACACACACACACACACACACACTCATACACACATAAAATATTAACCCACATACATTACTGTATATAGCTTGCATTGGCAGTGCGATTTTGTCGTTTAATAAAGGTCATGACTTGGCAAACATGACTGCGAGATAAATAAATCATGTCTGCTGTTTGTCAGGTCAATAATAATATTGACATTTTTCAGAGTCATGCGACAGACTGATGCAGCGCTAGTTAGCCGGTTAGCTTTCTGTATTACAGCATCTTCATTTCCTGGGATTTCATTCACGTTAACTCGGTGTTTTTGTCGTAGTTTTTGCTTTTGCTTTTGTTTTAGTTTTTTTTTTTTTTTTTTTTAAATATCTAGAAATATAGATAGATAGATAGATATGTACCTCAACAAAGGGTAATTGTCAAGAATAAGGTTTTATCCAGTTGTGCTAGTTTAGACAAAATTGAACAAGGTTAAATGTGATTTCCTGTGCTGTGAGGTAACAGGTGCACTAGAGGAGGAGAAGTGCAAAGAAAAGACCAGGACACTTCACCGCCTTCACCTGTGTGCTCTTACAGCACTTATAATAATGAGGATGTACAGTTGCAATCAGAATGATTCAACCCCAATTGCAAATCAGGTTTATTGTCAAAATTTTCAGTCTTTCAGCTGTTTGCAGTGAACAAATCAAACACAAGCAATTGAAATAATTCAACACAATGAATGCGTCAAGTGGTTTCAACAAAAAATTCAATTGAAAATGCAACTTCTAATGACTTCTCCAGTCTAAAAATTATTCAACCCTTCATGGTAAGCATTTTCAGTACCTGATATGCAGTGGAGGTTGAATAATTTTGATTGCAACTGTAACTGGCTAATAAATACATTCCTTTATTGTCCTGGTCGGTGCTGTGGTGGATCTGGAGCCTATCCCGGGAACACCAGGAGTGAGGTGGGAATACACCGGATGTGAATGGGATATCAGTACATCACAGGGTACCACACACATGTTTATATGTAGATTCACACACTCAGTCACACACAGACAACCGCAGTCTTGTCTGTACATTTACTGGCATGTTTTTGGGATGGGGAGGAAACCAGAGAACCCAGAGGAAACATGGGGAACTTGAGAAACTTTACACAGACGTTAACTGAGCTCAGGATCGAACCAGGAACCCTGGAGCTGTGAGGTGTAGTAATAATAACAGCACGTCCATACATCCATCCATTTTCCATAGTGCTTATCTTAAACAGGGTCACAGGGGATCCTGGAGCCTATCCTAGGGAGTTCTGGGCACAAGGCGGGGGCAGGGTGCCAACTCATTGTAGGGTACAATCGCTCACACACTACGGACAATTTGGAAATGCCAACCAGCCTACGATGCATGTCTTTGGACTTGGGGAGGAAACCCCCGAAGCATGGGGAGAACATGCAAAGGCCACGCACACAGGGTGGAGGCAGGATTCAAACCCCAACCCTGGAGGTGCAAGGCAAACATGCTAACCACCGTGACCCGACCCCCCACCCCAAATAACAGCACTTCAAAATATTAATTAATTAATTAATTAATTCATTCATTCATTTATTCATTCATCTTCATTCAACCGTTTTACTGAGGTCAGTCTTCCAGTGAATTCTGAAATCTGTTGCAGCTCATTTGTGCAGAGGAAGCATTCTAGCCATTCTGGACAGTCCACGTCCTTATCATCACCTATGGTCACGAGCTGTGACCAAAAGGAATAACATTGTGACTACGGACAGCGGAAATGATGTTTCTCCGCAGCGTTGCTGGTTTTACTCTCTGTCACAATGTGAGGAGCTCGACAATCTAATAGAGCTTTGAAATAGAGCTGCTGCTTTACCAAATTGTTGAGTCTGTTGAAGTGGATTGCGCACCTTACAAGGATCCCCCCAGGCTGGCTCCTGCCAAAGCTGTATCAGGCAAATCCAATAGAACAGAGACCCCAGGGCAGACCCAGGACCAGCTGGAGATTTTGTATAATTCAAGTTGACTTGGAAACATGGCTGTGGATACAGACTATAGAATTCTTAGTTTTTCTAAATGCCTCATTGTCACTGATGGGCAATAAACAGTCTGCCAAACAAAAGTATGTAGACAGCAGGGGTTCTGTGGAAGCTAGACTAGCATCTGTATAGAGTCTAAAGTCAGCACGATGACGCAGCAGGTAGCATTGCTGCCACACAGCTCCAGGGACCCCAGTTCGACCGTGATTTCAGGTTACTCTCTGTACGGTGTTTCACATGATCTTACCATGATGTTTATGTGGATTTTCTCTGGGTTTTCCGGTTTCCTCCTACCTCCAGAAAACATGCTGGTAAGTGAATATGCTTAAATTTCCCCTACTGTGAATGAGTGTTGGAATGTGTGTATCCATGATGCACTGGTGTCTCATTCAGGGTGTATTCCTACCTTGCACCCAGTGTTCTCGGGATAATCTCTAGATCTATTTCAAACCTGACTAAGATGAAGTGGTTACTGAAGGTGAGTAAATGAATACAGATACTAACTGTACACCTCCAAGACTGACTATCAAAGTAGGTCTGTTGTGTCCAGTAAGTGTACATATTACTTGCTGCATCTGTTACACTCATGCCAGTGCAACACACACACACACATACTCCGCAATGTCTGTGCTGATGATCTGTCACCCAAATAATATCTGGTCTGCAGTGATGCTCTGGTGGTACTTTTCCATTGAAAGATGGACTGAGTGAAAGTAAAAGATGGACTGGACATGAGTGAAACACAACAAAGGATAATATTCATTTAATGCTGCAGATGTTAAACATATTTACTGTTTCATTATGGCGGAGGAAAGGACAGATTTAGCTGTCAGGTAGGTTTAAGGATGTATTCCTTTAAATAAAACTTTGGCTTGCTGATTAATCAATAGACACTTGCTTATACTGTACCTGTAACTGTTGGCTACATTATATACAGCCTTAAGACAAGTGAAAAATGTTAAGAAGATGCCAAAATATATTAGGCTAGTTGGTCAACTAACTAGCTGACATTAGTGGGGAACACAAAGACTTATAAATGGGAAACTTGTTGAAACATGTTGAAATGAACCTTCAAATGTTTGGGGTTTTTTTGTGTTCGGATGAGGTAAATGAAGTAAGGGAGCGTTATAGCACATGTACAGTGAGGTCTAACTACTCACCCACAGGGATGGACAATGCCCATACTAAGACGGTCGAGGAGGTGTTGGTGTACTTTGGAGTGAACGAGTCCACAGGTTTGAGCAGCGAGCACCTGAGGAAGAATCGCGAGCGATGGGGTGCCAACGGTAACCAACATTACACATATGACTATTATATTGTAACAGACCATCAAAACACTCTTGATTCTAACCCAGTCTGATCTTAAGAAGTTGCTGAATGTGGAGTATAATAAGTAGTAAGCAATGTGATGCACAGGAATTCATTTTAATTTCATTTTCTTCTCTTTTCTGTTCTTACTGGATCTAACAATTCGTCGTGCAGAATTACCAGCAGAAGAAGGTAAGAAACACAAAGCTCTGGTCTGGGGCTAATTAACGATAAGCATTCTAAGGGCCATACTCAGAGTCGCCGATTTCAGTCCCAAAGTTATGTCAGTATAACCATGTAAGATACAAAACCGAGGTCATGAAATTGCCAGAATCGCATATAACTAAGACACGCCTCTGTTTTACTCAAGCTCCACCCCACATGTGTATTTCTGGCATAACTTCTGAATAGTGCTTTAGTAGTTATGTCTGAGGTCTGAATACTGAAGTGCAAAATAAAGTCTTTACTGCTTGCATTTAAGTCCAACTCAAAATACAGCCTTTGGTCTTTTTAAAAGCCAATCTTTTAATCTCTTACATTGTCAGTATTAATCATGTTGGTGTATGACGAAAGGAACACAAAAATAAATCTAATAAGTAATCTAAAACTAGTACAGCAAAATAAAAATTTGTGGTTTGATTTAGTTCTGGTCAGCAATGACATGTTCTTCTGTGCGTTTGACAGCTAACGTGTTTTTATAAAGTTACAAACTTGTTAGGGGTTGCAGTAGAGGTAGGGTGTGAGTCCAGATGGAGGGGGTTCTAAAAATTTTGGAGAGTTGCAGCTGGACTCAAAAAGGATGATAACACTGGAGTAAAGAACTTGAGCTTCATTTTATTCCGTATTTTGAAAGAGTCAATGCTGAGGTAACTGTCTCATCATACACCATTACTAACTGTGAAACACTACCTGTGTAACAAACCCAGTACACATTAACAGTTCATTTGGAATCTGCAGAATAAAATGTAAGCCTAGCGACTATGTAGAAAGAGTGTGTTTGTAGCTCTGGTTACTCTGGCTCTGTAAGTAAGTAAGAGGAGAGGACTTTGTTGATGTTCTCCTAACTCATCCTGTCTTTTCCTCTCTCTGTTTACAGGGAAGTCTCTCTGGGAATTGGTGCTGGAACAGTTTGAGGATCTGCTCGTGCGGATTCTGCTACTCGCAGCCTGCATTTCTTTTGTAAGCACTAATGGGAACCAACACATCACAGCTATGAAGCTGAAATGAAATGATGCTGTCCCCCTCCCACCAACCCCCCCCCCTTTCACTGTGCATTTAGTAATCTAAGAAGCACCATTGCTAAGAACCTCTCAAATCCTAATTGCTACAATATATTGTGAACATAATACACATGTGCTCATTCTGCATTTACTTATTCATCCTGTTCTGGGGAAGATGATTAGATTTCATGTCTCCCTCAGACCCTGGCCTGGTTTGAAGAAGGGGAGGGCACCATCACTGCTTTTGTAGAGCCTTTTGTAATCCTCCTTATCCTTATCGCCAATGCCATCGTGGGCGTGTGGCAGGTAAGTGATTGACAGCATACTTGGCAAAATATGCAACAACAAAAAAGCAAATAGTTAGCAAAAATGCATTTTTGACTCCAACATCACCTATAATAAATTGGTGCTAAATGGAAATTATATACATATGCAGGCGCACACCTGGCCGCTTTAATAGGAACATCTGTACACCTGCTCATTCATGCAATTCTCCAATAAGCAAATCATGCAGCGATCATGTATCACCATAAGATCAAGCAGATACAGGTCAAGAGTTTCAGTTAATGTTCGCATCAAACATCAGAATAGGGAAGATCTCGCTGACTGTGACGTGGCTGTTGGAAACTTCTAATCTCTTGGGATTTTCACACACAACCATCTTTCGAGTTTATAGAGAATGATGCAACATCCAGTGAGCAGCATTCTTGTGAATTGAAACACCTTGCTGATGATGGAGGTCAGAGGCGAATGGCTAAACTGGTTCTAGCTGACAGGAAGGCTGCTGTAACTCAAATAACCACTCTTTACAACAGTGGTGAGTCTGGAAAGCATCTCCAGATGCACAAAACATTACAATCACACACTGAGCAGAAGTGCAGATCGGGTTTCAGTCCTGTCAGCGAGGAACAGGAATCTGACTGTACAGTGGGCACAGGTTCAGCTAAACTGGACAGTTGAAGATTGGTCTTGTGCTTTTGAAACCTTTCTCATTCACAAGATGTTTCTGCTCACTAGATGTTTTTAGTTTTCTGCAAACAAATTCTGTGCAAACTCTGGCATAAAAATCTCAGGAGATCAGCAGTTGCCGAAATACTCAAACCAACACATCTGGCACCAACAACCATGCCACACTTAGTCACTGACATCACGTTCTTATTGCTCTGATGTTTGAAACTGAAACTGAAACTCTTGACCCGTATCTGCATGACCCTATGCATTATACCACCGCCACATGACTGACTGGATAATATTTGGAATGTGCACGTGTACAGATGTTCATAGTAAAGCTAACGGTGAGTGTACACATACATGTACATGCATATAATAAATCTTTATTCACATTTGTTTATCTAGGAACGCAATGCGGAAAATGCCATTGAAGCACTGAAAGAATACGAGCCAGAAATGGGGAAGGTGTACAGACAGGACAGGAAGAGTGTGCAGAGAGTCCGAGCCAGAGATATTGTGCCTGGTGACATTGTAGAAGTGGCAGGTGAGCAGAAACGCTACACATGTAATCCTCTGCTATGCTACACTGTGTTTAAGTGCTGGTTCTGTTCCCTGTCTGATTACTCAGTACATTAATGTAGCAGAATAAATGCATGCTAATACAGGCAAACATACAAGGTAATCAATGGTTGGTCAAATAATTTTCAGATAATCTTACATTTATGATTTATGTCCATAGATGTGTATCCTGAACAAATATGAATAATATGGCTTAAAGTGCGTTGAAACGTTCAGTTATGTGATGTGTTGATGTAATTTCCACTGAAACAGGAAGTCAGGGCGGGACATATTGAGTGGCTCCTCCCGCTTTTGAATTTAAGCCATTTCCTTCTTAACCAGCTTACAGTTGTAGGACTGAATAAAATGTGCACGTTCAAACAGCCAAGCACACACTTACGACCTATGCTGAACAACGGCAACTTTGGCAGGTGATTTTTATAATGTAGGGATGGGACACTTCAGATTCTTGAGCCACTTGATTGGACAGAAAATCTGATGAGAAGCTGAAGTGCGGAATGATGAAAACTGTTGATCCGTATTAGTGGTAGAGAGAGAATGTAAATATTGATATAATATATCTTCTAAATGTGAATCTTGTCATTGTTTGGAGCGCACTGGCTTGTAGATCAGTTTACGACTAACGTATTCGCCACAAAATATCAATTACAAGTTTTTTCGATGAACATCACATGGTATGTATTTTGATGGACTTTTTCGGTGAAATTATAAAGTGCAGAAGATTTACAGTGCCTTCAAGAATTAAAAATGAGCAAAAAATTATTTTATAAAATTAAAATTACACTTAATAATCAATGTTTTGGATAAACATCTCAATGTCTGATTGTATGTTTTAAGCTTGGTGTATGAATTGAAGACTGCAGTCTAAACCTACTAATTTAAATTAGTTTAAAATGTTCTGGATGAAGGAGGGTCCAAGATCTTCAAGAAGTGTCTACAAGCATGTTAGACATTACAGGAAGAGATCCATGCTGTCGTTCTCTCCAGGACAGCCTTCACAAAATATCAAGCGTAAGGGGGCCAATCATTTTTAAACAAGTGTTCCAGAAAGAAGAAAAGCTCTGCTTGAGAAAATATTTTTTTTGTTGTGTTTTAAATAAAGTTATACAGCATCTCTCTATCAAAATAACACTCAACAGCAATTCTAGAAGGAACTAAGATTGATGAAAGAGCAAAAATATATCATAATACTTTTATTTTTATTTTTTATATATATATATATATATAAAACATGAAGCTGGACAGTGTTGTAAAACTACTGATGATCCTCAGGAACATGTCAGAAACGTGAATCAAGATGTAATTTTTCATGATAACAGTAGCGCATTCTCATATTGCCCAACCCGAAACGGCCTATAAAAATACTCGTAAAAGCCGAGTGAAGGTCTCTCACAGCCGGTTTGACAGTTGCAGCTGGAGAGCATCTCTGCTGTGACGTGAGCTGGCCTTCTGTTTGCTTTGAGACCTATCAACATTGCCTGCTCAGGATCACTATGATCACAAGTGTCCATCTCCGGGAAGCCATAAATACCCTGCTGGAAAAAGACCCAATGTTTTCTTAAGGAAGTGGTGAAGCATTCCTATAATTTGTCTGGCTTGGTTAACCAGAATAACTATGTGTGGTAATTTGGCAATATTTAGAAAATACGTTGTATTAGAAATCAACTTAAGTGAGTTTGATTTTTCAGTGTAGGCAGAAAGGGTTAAGGCCACTTGTAATTATTGGCATACTATTTAAGCTCTATTTTAGGAATCCCAGAGGTTATGAATAAAAATAAGTTTGACATCCTTCTTTATGTGCCCTAAAACCGCTGTCACGGGTTCTGAGTGGCGAGTGGAGATGGTACTTTCACTGTGTAGTGGTATTTGACTGGCTCGCCAACAAATGACAAAGGCATGAGAAAAATTTAAGTGGTGCATCTTGGTTCGTGCTTGTGTGGTTAAATCATTCAGTAGAGTCAGAGCCTTTAGTGATGTTGTGGATCGAACAGATTAAGTAAATGAATAGAATATTAGATGATGAACATGGCTTGTTAGTAAGCTCTGTATTCAGAACCTACAATGTGTAAACACTAAATACACACAAATCATTCCTTGCATGTGTAGTCATATGAAGGCCATTTTTAAAAGAATTTAGTTTCATTTAGTTTCGATAATTTAGATAGTAATCATTCATATAGGACATGCTTCGGGCAGTTACTTTACATATTCTGCATCCTCCTCAGGCTTCTGTGTGTGTTGTAACATAAGCTATATCACTCAATTCTGTTATTCTGTAGTGTTTACATACCACAATCTATTTGCATAAGCTAATAATTACAAATTACTGGCGCCCCTGAAGGCTGTGTGCAGCTACTGGAAATGGAAAAGTACATGGCCTCTCGGTAAAGATAAAACCCAGAGTGCTACAAAGTTTATAATGTAGTTTCCATAACATTGGTATATTTAAAGACATGACCACCCTGCTTTAAAAATCTTGGCAGGCTCTACAAGAAATTTGAGTGCTGATCTGGGGAAACCTTACACATGGGCAATTTTTGACATTTTCTGTTATACATAGTCATGGTCTACATGCTTTCCTGAACGGAAATGATTCTCTTTTTCCTTCAGCTCAGTGTATGGTATTTTAAAGTCTCATTACCCTTCGTAGAAATGGGATAATAAACAAAATTAATTTACTTATGGAAAAACAACATTACTGCCAAATTTTAAATAAATGCATACACCGATCAGCCATAAGATTAAAACCACCTGCCTAATATTGTGTAGGACTCCCTTGTGCCGCCAAAACAGCTCTGACCCGTTGAAGCACGGACTCCACAAGACCTCTGAAGGTGTGCTGTGGTATCTGGCACCAAGATGTTAGCAGCAGATCTTTTAAGTCCTGTAAGTTGTGAAGTGGGGCCTTCATGGATTGGACTTGTTTGTCTAGCACATCCCACAGATGCTCAATCAGACTTAGATCTTGGGAATTTGGAGGCCACACCTTGAACTCTGAACATTTTTTGCAGTGTGGCAGGGCACATTATCCTGCTGAAAGAGGCCACTGCCATTACGGATTATCGTTGCTATGAAAGGGTCATAGTACCTTCCACATGAATGCCAGGACCCAAGGTTTCCCAGCAGAACATTGACCAGAGTGTCACACTGACTCCGCTGGCTTGCCTTCTTCCCATAGTGCCTCCCCAGGTAAGCAACATGAACCCGGCTATCCACAGGCCACCTTCTTCCATTGGTCCATGGTCCAGTTCTGATACTCACGTGCCCATTGTAGGCTCATTGGTTGTTCTTCCTTGGACCACTTTTGGTAGGTACTAACCACTGCATACCCGGAACACCCCACAACACCTGCTGTTTTGGAGATGACTCTGTGACGGCTGACTCAGTCGTCGAGCCGTCACAGTTTGGCCCTTGTCAAAGTCGCTCAGATCCTTATGCTTACCCATTTTTCCTGCTTCCAACAGATCAACTCTGAGAACTGACCGTTCACTTGCTGCCTAATATATTCCACTCCTTGACAGGTGCATTTGTAAGGAGATAATGTTATTCATGTCACCTGTCAGTGGATTTAATGTTATGGCTGATCGGTGTCTGTTTACAGTGAAATGAGTTATCACTTTGATAAGTCGTCTTTCCCACTCATGATGAACTCGTGTTAACACATCTGCTGTTATGCATGTTATTGCATGTGCATTGCTGCAGCTAACTGATCCGGCCATGAGAATGATTTCAATACATTCTTCTTTTGTCAAAGCCATTCTTAAAGGCTATCTGAAACAAAATACTTCATATAAACTAGGTATAAAAAATTTTGGAAGACATTTTGTGACGAGTGTTAATTTTCCCTGGGTATGGAGACTTTTTGGACACCCTGTAATTTGAATGTTTGTTTTTTTTTTCCAGGACATGGTAATGATTTTATCTTAGCCTGACCATATTAAAGACCACTTTTCCATCCCTTTGCCCTTTTTGCAGTGGGTGATAAGGTTCCAGCGGACATCAGACTGACGTCCATTCGTTCCACCACTCTGAGAGTGGACCAGTCCATTTTGACGGGGGAGTCTGTTTCAGTGCTCAAACACACAGACCCTGTCCCGGATCCACGCGCTGTAAACCAGGACAAGAAAAACATGCTCTTTTCTGTAAGTGTGTATACATGTGCCTGTGAGAATCATCTCCTTTTTTTAATAGTACAACTGATGCTTGAGTGCGTGTTCAAAGTGTGCCTGAGATGTTTTGTTAGTGTGCACATGACAAGTTTATGTCCATGTGCTCTGTGTGAGTCTGTGTGTTTGCTGGGCCTACCCGTGTGCTGAATAAAACATCAGACGTGCTGTTTGCTCTCACTTGGTTGGAGAAATGATGTCACAAGCACTTTGAGCTTTCAAATGGATAATGACCAGGCATCAGCCTCAAAGACCACACACAAACATACTCCAAAGCTTCCATTACTTCTCTCCAGCTGAGAAGCTTTAATGGGTCTTGCATGTCATAAAAGCACACGATTAGATGGTCAGACCTCCAACTCTGCGAGTATTAAAGATGCAGCTTGTACGTTTAAAAGTGTTTCTAGACCAGTGCATGACAGTTCATGTAATTTTGAAGCCACAATAATTCGCAATAATGGCATGCAGTTGATAGCATTCAGTTGTTCATTGTTGCTCATCATTAGTTCAGTCCCCGATTATTAATTCTTCCTGTTTTCACAAAGGCTGGGGTTATATTTAATTTGTAGATCTGCAACAGTTTTTCAAACACCATTATTTGCATACTGGTCTGCATACCTTTTGTACATCTGCAAGATTAAATGTTCTGTCCACTAGGGGGCATGTCAGAGCCAAAAGATACCTTGCCATTACTGGAATAACTTCTTTGATCACTTTAGCTGATTTTGCACAACAGCGTGCACAGTATTTAAGGCACGATTTAAAGACAAACTCCACTGTGAAGCACATTAAGTATGTTTATATTGAGACATTTGTGATTGTGATCAGCGATTCATGTTGGTTGGTGCTGTAATTTTGTTCTTCGGTAAGTTTGAGGTTGCCGTGTGGTCATCACTGGGTGACAATATTAGTGTAGTTACAGTGATGTCTAATAGAAAAAATTTCAAACATGAGGGATAACAGTCAGGTTTTGCTGTTAGCTCCTTAAAGCAAATAGCAAGAGACACACAATGAACACGTTTAAAGAATTTACGATATGCACTACAGCTGTCTAACATTTACACCTACAGGATTTAGGAGAGGTGGGCATGGTGACTTAGTGGGTAGCACGTTTGCCTCACACTTCTGAGGTCAATTAACCAAGAAACCAGAAACAGTCATTTCCAAAAGATTCTGCATTTATAAACTTTATATATTTAAAATCTATCTTTGAATCAAAATATATTAAAATGACATTATATAAGTGTGACTATAGTTGTGTTCTAATATTGAAGATGTTTTGCCACACTTCATATATTAATGAAGCCTCTCGGATAAGCGGCGAAACTCATGAGTGCCAAGATTATAACCTATTATAAATCCAGTGATCTGTGAGTTTCTACCACACATTTTGAAACGCTTGAAACTCTGCAAACAGTTTAATGCCAGGTCTTGTGTGTGTTGATGCACAGGGCACGAACATTGCAGCAGGGAGAGCAATAGGTGTCGTAGTGGCCACCGGAGTGCAGACCGAAATCGGTAAAATCAGGGACGAGATGGCAGCCACAGATCCAGAACGGACGCCTTTACAGCAAAAACTAGACCAGTTCGGGGAGCAACTCTCAAAGGTAGTGTGCTCCGTTTATTTTCACTGCCACTTTCTTTCTTCTGCTTCCTGCCTTCCTACACTCTCACACATTTTATTACTGTAGGTTAGCCTTTTTCCTCACTGCCTTTTTCATAACTAAGTTTGTGAACAGATCAGATTTTTTTGAATGTTTCATTTTGTACTACTGTACACCTACTGTATCTCCTATTACACATATCATATTCATTTTCATCATCTCCCCCACACATCATTTTCTCTCTGTCAAGCTGGTATGATTTTAACTGAATGTGACATTTTAAGTGTTTCTGTGGTGATCTTTACTACAGTAGAGTGTACGTCTATATAAATACAGTCGCCTCCAAAACTATTGGAACGCTAAAGCCAGTTCAATTCTTTTTGCTGTAGACATTTGGGTTTGAGATTAAAAGCTGAATATGAGAAGAGAGTTTAGAATTTCCTGATGTTTATATCTAGATGTCTTAAACGACATTGATACAAAATGTGCTATATTCAGACCACCCGATTTGTAGTCAAGCAAAAATATCGGAACATGTGTTTCCTGTTGCCCAGGTGTGTCCTGTTAAATTGATTATTTCAACAATAAATAGCTCTGAACATGTACTCTTGGTTTTAGTTTTCGGTTTCACTTGTGAAGACAGTATTCATTGTTTAATAGGATAAGCCAACATGAAGGCCAGAGGAATAACACACTTCAAGGACGTGCTGTTATCGGAAAATAATCGACTTCAGGATGGTAACAGTAACTGCACTTTGTGTTGGGCCGCTTAACACCAACCTGACGATGATTATTATCCTGTAACGGCACGCTGTGCCATTTTATAACTCGGTTTATTATTATGTATATGTTATTCTTTAATAATTTTATGCCTAAATCAATATAATACAGAAATCTTAGAAAGCGTTATCTTTCTGTTTTATTTCTTGCTGTCTCTAGGTGATCACGGTGATCTGTGTGGCAGTATGGGGCATTAACATCGGACATTTCAATGATCCTGTACATGGTGGCAGCTGGCTGAGAGGAGCTGTGTATTATTTCAAGATCGCTGTGGCTTTGGCCGTAGCTGCCATCCCGGAGGGTACAGAGTACATCTCAATCTCTTTTGAGCTCTTTCATGCAAAAGAATTGTACCATAAGCTTAGACTACATACAATCATTTGTGTTAATGAGGCTAATTGGCTACCACATGCATATGTACAGTACACACAAAGACACATTCATATTGTGTATCTTATCTATTAGAAGCATACATAGAATACACCCTCCTTAAGAATCACCACTTTAATGACCTGTTTTTGCATCTTATGTTTCTCCTTTCTCTCTGTCTGTCGTCTGTCTCGTAGGTCTTCCTGCTGTCATCACCACCTGCCTGGCTTTGGGCACACGTCGGATGGCGAGGAAAAACGCCATTGTGCGCTCGCTGCCTTCCGTGGAGACTCTGGGCTGCACATCGGTCATCTGCTCTGACAAAACTGGCACCCTCACCACCAATCAGATGTCCGTCTGCAGGGTGAGACAGAACATTTCAATTCAACATTGTGTTCAGTACACTTCCTTAGACATTTTGTTCTAAGATTGTGCCAATAACAGCAGCTTTGGCAGGTTGCCTCACCATGTGTGAGGTTGTTGTTATACTTTAGTTTAACTATGCATGCTCGTGATGGCTGCCTCACTCATTCTAAGCTTTCTCGGTGTATTGCAGAAATGACCATTTACCAGCATACTGTGTGACCCAAACAATATTTCGATGATGCCAATGTAGACTGTTTTACATAAAGCAATATATAGGACAGCAGGAAGGAAGACTCCAGCCCATATTTTGGTGTCTATCCAGGGAACACTGGGCACAGGGCAGGAATATACACACCTTCAAGGAACAATTTAGATTGTCCAGACCATGTATGGTCATGTTTTTCAAAAGTGTGAGGAAACCGGAGGAAAACCTATGCAGACAATATACAAAACTCAGCTCAACCCAAACTCAGGATAGAAGTTATTGGAGTTGTTCGTTGACAACACTACCTGCTGCATCACCCACGTGAAATTTTCTAACAACTGCCTGTCAGTTTAGTGTTTATATAATAGTGTAATGAATATGATTGCCCACTGGAATTTAGACAAATACATGGCTATAATAAATACAGTGCCCTCCATTAATATTGGAACTCTTGGTAAATATAAGCAAATAAGGCTTTCTTTATTGTTTAACCTTATGATCTTTTGTTAAAAAAAGTCACAAAAATACTCTGCTCTCATCGATATCAAACAATTGCAAACAAAAATACAGGTTTATAAAAAATAATATATCTGTTAAATATAGGTGTGCAACAGTTATCGGCACCCTTTTAGTCAATACTTTGTGCTACCTCCCTTTGCCAAGATAACAGCTCTGAGTCTTCTCCTATAATGCCTGATGAGGTTGGAGAATACATGGCAAGGGATCTGAGACCATTCCTCCACACAGAATCTCTCCAGATCTTTCAAATTTTGAGGTCCACGCTGGTGGACTCTCTTCTTCAGTTCACCCCACAGGTTTTCTTACTGGGATGGCCATGTCAGGACTTTGATTTTGTTGTCAGTAAACCATTTATGTGTTGATTTTGATGTATGTTTTGGATCACTGACCTGCTGGAAGATACATTTAAGCTTTCTGGCAGAGGCAGTCAGGTTTTCATTTAATATCTGTCGATATTTGACATGTCCATGATGCCATGTATCTTAACAAAATGTCCAGGTCCTCTGGCAGAAAAATAGCCCCAAAACATTAAAGTGCCATCACCATATTTAACTGTGGGCATGAGGCACTTTTCCATATGGTTACCTCTATATGTGCACCAAAACCACCTCTGGTGTTTATTGTCAAAAAGCTCTATTTTGGTTTCATCTGACTATAGAACCCGATCCCATTTGAAGTTCCAGTAGTGTCTGGCAAACTGAAGACGCTTGCGTTTGTTTTTGGATGAGAGTAGAGGCTTTTTTCTTGAAACCCTTCCAAACAACTTGTGGTGATGTAGGTGACTTCAGATTGTAGTTTTGGAGACTTTCTGACCCCAAGACGCAACTAACTTCTGCAATTCTCCAGCTGTGATCCTTGGAGATTTTTTGGCCACTCAAACCATCCTCTTCACAGTGCGTTGAGACAATATAGACACACGTCCACTTCCAGGTTGATTTATAACATTTCCATTTGACTGGAACTTAATTATTGCCCTGATGGTGGAAATGGGCATTTTCAATGCTTGTACTATTTTCTTATAGCCACTTCCCATTTTGTGAAGCTGAACAACCTTTTGCCACACATCACAGCTAGATTCCTTGGTATTACCCATTGTTATGAATGACTAAGGGAATTTGGCCTGTGTGTTACCTCATATTTTAACCCCTGTGAAACAGAAAGTCATGGTTGAACAATTTCCAGTTCTTAGTCACCCAGGTGTAGTAAAAAAAAATGTAAAATATCAATGGGAATATACTTCAAATATATTTTTTCTCATATGAATTCATAAGGGTGCCAGTAATTGTTGCACACCTATATCTAACAAATGTATATATTTTTATAAACCTGTGTAGTGTTTGCAATTGTTTGATATCCATGAGAGCAGAGTATTTTTTTTTTAACAAAATATCAAAAGGTTAAACAATAGACAATTTTTCACAGCCTTCTTTGCTCATATTTACCAAGGGTGCCAATATTCGTGACTATTTGGCACTGTAATATTAGATGGAAGATTTTAGTATGCACTAGTTTATGACAGCAGCAACATCTATGATGAAAGATTTGGGGGTTTTTTAAGCTAACACTTTGTCTGCAATTAAGTGACATTTCCATGCTGCGCCATAGCAAAATCTACATTCCAGAAGGCTTGAAAAAAAATAATAAATAAAAATCTTATCTCGGCATGTAAACCAGTGAGGGTTGTTTTAGGCTCTTTTCTGCCCTCTAGTGGATAAAGCTTTTTATCCTAGAAATGCACAGAAGATACAGTAAACTATACTGTACAGGCAAGTGTGTGAATAGCGCAGTTATGTGTCAAGTCCACACCGTCCTTAAATGTGTCCCAAACTACATTTGTTTAACTTTTACCGTTACCTAAATTTAATTTTGTTACATGATTATTACAAACCTGTCGCTGTAAACATCTGCAGGATCAAATTGTATGTAAATATCTTGCTTGCCCAGTGAAACTGATTCTGAATCTGATAGAGAGTTTTATGTAATGCAGATTCCTCCTAATGTGATTTTTACTGATAAATGCATGACTGTAGTGCCCGAATAACTTAACTTGTTCTATTATAATAACTTGTTCTATTCACAAATAGATTGTATAACAGATAACATAAAACAGAATGACTGAGCACAGATCTAATGATTATAATTAACTTTGTGTGTGTGTGTGTGTGTGTGTGTGTGTGTGTGTGTGTGTGTGTGTGTGCATGCACGCATGTGTGTGAAGATGTTTGTAGTGGAGAAGGTCGCAGGCGAGAGGTGTGTTCTGAATGAGTTTTCAGTAACAGGATCCACTTATGCACCTGAAGGAGATGTGTGAGTGATTTTAACATTTACTTACACACACACACAAAATCTGACTAACCATAATACAACTGCCATTGCTTCTATACCTGTGTCATTGGCCTGCTCATGATGTACACATAATATTTGTAATTGTGGACTCACACTTATTTTCCACTTTGCCAAATTTACTCTTCTCTTCCTTGTCCCTGAGATCTTTTTTCTCTCCGCACAGATACAGGGACGGTGCAGTGGTGCGCAGTAGTCAGTATGATGCCCTGGTGGAACTGGCCACAATCTGTGCCCTGTGTAATGATTCTTCTCTGGACTACAATGAGGTGTGTGTACACGTATCCACTCATAAACACACACATGAGAAACAGCAGTGCATTTTTAAGCGTTTTCTTAGTTTAATCTGTATAAAGTCTATTTCACGCTGCACCAACAGACCCGTGCCGTGGAGACACGTTTGTCAGGTTTGGTCAGATCAGTGTGTTAACCCTGTTAGTCTGTGTTTGTTTTCACTGACTGAACACGTTCAGTTGGCGTTTGTCGGTCGTGGAGGGTTTCAGCAGTGTGGTATGCTTTTCGTACAAACTTTGACGTAATCTAACCTGGGCATGAACCTTTCCGATGACTATGAGGCAAGCGTCCCTAAAAACTCCATAGAACCGAAATCCCACTCGCTAGCTGCTAGGTGTGTTAATACATTGTTGTGGGTAAAATGGCAGGTTTCTGGATGATTCAGAAAGAAGTGGATAAATTAAAGTTGCAATCAGAATGATTCAACCCCCATTGCAAATCAGGTTTATTTTTAAAATTTACAGACGTTCAGCTGTTTGCAATGAACAAATCAAACACAAGCAATTGAAATAATTTAACACAACGAATGCGTCAAGTGGTTTCCCCAAATTCAACTGAAAATGTAACTTTTAATGATTTCTCCAAAATTATTCAATCCCTTCATGGCAAGAAATCTTCAGTAATTAGTAGAGCACCCTTTTGCTATTATGACCCGCTGCAAATGAGATGCATAGCTATAGATTTGCAATGGGGGTTGAATAATTTTGATTGCAACTGTATGTATCAATGTGTTATTTAAATAAAATTGCCTATTTTGACCCCTGGTAGGGATCATCTGCTCTTGTTGTTTTGGTTTTAATTGGGATCATCATAAGAAGTAAGAAGCAAAATCGCAACAACTGTTTATAACTTACATTTGTGTAAAAATATCGTTCATAATATATGGAATGCACTTATATAGTGCTTTTATGCAAAGTGCATTACACTGTCTCATTCACCCATTCACACACACACACTCACACACCAATGGTAGCAGAGCTGCCGTGCAAGGCGCTAACTTGCCATCGGGAGCAACTTGGGGTTCAGTGTCCTGCCCAAGGACACTTCGGTATGTGGAATCATGTGGAATCATGCCGGGAATCGAACCGCCAACCGTACGATTAGTGGACAACCCACTCTACCACCTGAGCCACAGCAGTCCACATATATGATCTTAAGATGTGTTACTCAGAGTTGTAGAAACTGATTAGGGACAAACCGAGCAAAATGTTGAACACGCCACACATCCTCTATCTCTCACATCGCAACGACCAAGGGTTCACCCTTAACCGCTTCCGTTTCACTCTTTGTCTTTTCAGGCCAAGACCAACATGTAAATACGCTGATACTAGTAATAGTAAAATTACACAGTAATAATAATAATAATCACTTTTTGATTGTGCTTGAAGGATCATCCATTTCTAAACCAGTCTGCCCGTCCATAAAAACGTTGGTCGGCGTCTATTAGTGCAGTGCGAACTAGGCTTCAGTGAAACACACAAATTTTGTGTTTCACAATGAAATAAGGAAATACAGAATAGTAAACATTTATCTATAAGATAACTATTGTAACTATAATGATGTTGATTATTAATGATTACTGTGATATAACATAATCTCTTCATTTCATTTTCTCTCCCTCTCATACAAAATCCACGCCTACATAGAGTAAATGTGTGTATGAGAAGGTGGGGGAAGCTACAGAGACCGCTCTGTGCTGTCTAGTGGAAAAGATGAATGTGTTCGACACAGACCTGAGGACCCTCAGCCCTGTAGAGAGGGCTACTGCGTGCTGTTCGGTGAGAGTGGGTGGGAGTGGATGAGAGTGGGTGAGAATGAGAGTGGATCAGATTGGGTGAGAGTGGGTGGGAGTGCATGAGGGTGGGTGAGGGTGGATGAGAGTGGGTGGGAGTGAGGGTGGATGAGAGTGGGTGGGAGTGAGGGTGGATGAGAGTGGGTGGGAGTGCATGAGAGTGGGTGGGAGTGGGTGAGGGTGGATGAGAGTGGGTGGGAGTGCATGAGGGTGGATGAGTGGGTGAGAGTGGGTGGGAGTGCATGAGAGTGGGTGGGAGTGGGTGAGGGTGGATGAGAGTGGGTGAGGTGGATGAGAGTGGGTGGGAGTGAGAGTGGGTGGGAGTGGGTGAGGCTGGGTGAAAGGATGAGTGTGTGTGTGGATGAGTGTGAGAGTATAGTGAATGTTCTCTGCATTGAACATTTACAGTGAGTGAATTGCTGTCTGTCCCCCTCTCGGTTTGCCTTCAGGTGATAAAGCAATTACTGAGGAAAGAGCTGACACTGGAGTTTTCTCGAGACAGGAAGTCTATGTCTGTCTTCTGCTCTCCTAACAAACTGACCCGCTCGACCACAGGAGCCAAGATGTTTGTTAAGGTCCGCTTGTCTTCTTTTCTCTTCGTGTTTACAATTTCTTTTCCCTAAAGCCGAATTTTAGCATAACGACCAGTTATCCAAGTTGTTGCTTTTGTACGAGAGCCTTACTCGTTTCCCTCGTCTCTCGATTTGATCACATCTCTTTCAAACACAGGGGGCACCAGAGAGCGTTCTGGAGCGCTGCCATTGGATCCGGATTGGTGGTGGGACACGGGTGCCCTTGACCTCTGACCTCAGGGAACAGCTCTTAGGCACAGTCAGAGAGTGGAGTTCAGGTCGTGACACCCTACGCTGTCTTGCCATGGCAACCAGAGATTCACCACCCGACCCACGAACCCTGAACCTGGAGAAATCATCTGCCTTCTCTGAGTACGAGGTAATTAAGGCTGAGCAACATGGCCCGTGTAGGTGCTTTTATTACACTGCCGCAACCTGAACAGTTTTACCAGCAAGGAGTGTTCTTTTATTCATGTCCAAACATATTTGTGTGGGTTCTGCTCCTCTGCCCAGTTCCTTGCCCCATTTTCTCCCAATTCTGAAAAGAAACGTCATAGCGTTGCCGAATATGCTTTTTTATATGTGCTGACAAAGCCCTGTGATTAGCTAGGGAAAAAGGAATGACAAATGTTGTTTAACACCCTGTGGCATTTGGGCAGGTTTAAACAATGCACTCCAGGGGAAGGGATATTGTAACAAACTAACGTAGTTTGTGTGTGCTTTACTGGCATTTGCAACAAACTGAATGGGTGGTGCTTGTTATTGCTGATGAAACTTCCTCCGAGAAGGTGTTCGAGCATCCTTGTCATTCTTGATCCATGTCTGAACAGAGGAAGCGTTTGTGCATTATCAATCAGCACATGCACTGTTTAAATACCTGGAATTGCTGACACATCAGGAAAAATGATGAAGGGGATTAAATAATCAGGCTATGCCTGAGGGGACGTGCATGTCTGATCTAATTTTCTTGCTCTCAGGCTGGTGGAAATACACGCTGGTTCTCAAAAAAAAAAAAAAGGGAACTATAGGTTATGGTCCAAAGTGATGGAAATGCAGGCTGGTTCTCAAAAAAGTTATAGCTTTAGGTTATTATGGTCCAATGCAATGAGCTAAGTAGCATTGTAAGTTAATTGTTTGCAACAACAACAAAAAAAAAAGCTATTCTGTTAGATATTCAAATAGATTATGTTGGATGCCTCACTAACCTGTTGCATTACAGTTTGTCTGTATCTTAGGTTTACCTATCATGCTATAGGCTGTATACTCTAAAGATCCAAAAACAACCAAAAATCTACCATGCAGGACTGTAGGGCAGATTGCTAACTTAGGAAGAAATTCCAAATTGCATTAATCTGTTTCACTAATAAGACACAGGAGTCTGACTTGTACATATGTTTCATGTTGCATATGATTTTCCAAAAGTACCCTAGGTCAAAGTGCAAGACAGGAACATGATGGCGGTGTATACAGTATTTGTTTCTCTCCTGCAGTCGGAGCTGACGTTTGTGGGGTGTGTGGGGATGTTAGACCCTCCCAGAAAGGAGGTGCTGAATGCTGTGCGCATGTGCAGGCAGGCTGGTATACGCGTCATCATGATTACTGGTAAGTCAACGATAGGTACACTACCAGTCAAAAGTTTGGAGACACTCGACTGAAACGTTTCTCATGATCTTAAAAACCTTTTGATATGAAGGTGTATGATTAGATGTTTGAAATCGGGGTTGTAGACAAAAATATAATTGTGCCAACATATTCGTTTCTTTCATTAGAAAACTACCATTTTATTTACAAAAAATATATATATTTAAATGGATAACGTGGAGTGAAATATTCCGAAAAGCAGCCAATAAGTGTCCAGTGTAGGTGGGAACTCCTTTAATACTGTTTAAAAAGCATCTCAGGGAAATTCCTCAAGAAATCGGTTGAGAAAATGCCAAGAAAATATTTCTGGAAATTCTTGACAAAAAGGGTGTCTACTTTGAAGATGCGAAAATATTTAAATTATTTTGATTTATTTTGGAGTTATTATCACAACTAAATTCCCATAGTTCCGTTTGTGTTATTCCATAGTTTTGATGACTTTATTATTCTTCTAAAATGGTAGGGAAAATTAAAATAAAGAATGAGTGTGTCTAAACTTTTGACCGATAGTGTATGTGATAATATTAAATCACTTTAATTGTCTATTCATTGCAGCAGGTTACGATATGACGTAATGATAGTTGTAGACCTTTCATTCACAATAACTTTCCAGCTTTTATGATTAGACAAACACACAAATGCACATCAAAATACAGCAACTACACTATTCATACCTCAAAATACCTTATTTCTTATTTTTGTGGGTTTCTGGGTGGCATGCAGGTGACAATAAAGGCACGGCGCTGTCGATCTGCAGACGTGTTGGGATCATCACAGAGCAGGAGGAAGAGGAGGCAGAGGGTGCTTCCTCTGGTGGAGGGCTGACCGGGCGAGAGTTTGACGAGCTGCCACCCCACATGCAGCGCCAAGCCTGCCGCACCACCCGCTGTTTTGCCCGCGTTGAACCCACCCACAAGAGTCGCATCGTAGAGTACCTCCAGAGCCTCAACGAAATCACGGCTATGGTGAATATTGAGAAAACTTCATACAAATCTTATATCATTTAAGCTTGTGTGTACATGCTATATTGTGTCCTCATTTCTGGCTTTATACAGTAAATTGTCTAATATTTATTTGCTTACTTATTAATTAATTCATATATAATATTTTTATATTTTACTTTATATTTTATACATCTTGTATTTATTGAATTTATGTAGCACTCATCCATTCCTGAAATTAGTTATTGTTACATCTATTTTTGTTTTGTTTTTTTGTTTTTTTTTTTGTCCATGATACATATGAATAATTTTGGGTAATATACTAATACACCTTTGCTCTCCGCTCCATCCTCACTCAGACAGGTGATGGAGTGAATGATGCTCCTGCTCTGAAGAAGGCTGAGATCGGGATCGCAATGGGCTCGGGGACGGCGGTGGCTAAATCAGCCTCTGAGATGATCCTAGCTGATGATAACTTCTCCACCATAGTGGCTGCAGTGGAGGAAGGTCGAGCTATCTATAACAACATGAAGCAGTTTATCCGATACCTCATTTCCTCTAACATTGGAGAGGTGGTGTGGTGGGTACTGAGAGAGAGAGAAAGAGAAATACATGATATTACTGCACACATATGATTCTGCAATGCCATCCGTCCATGGTGCATTCTAGCCAGTGTTCCTGGGAAAGGTTTTGCATCCACCTTGACCCTGACCAGAATAAAAAAGATGAATGAATGTAATATGATCATTATCTGATTTCACCATTCATTCATCCAACTGCTTTATCCTGGTCAGAGTTGTGGTGGGTTTGGATCCATTCTCGGGAACCCGAGATATAAATACACCCTAGATGGGAAGCCAGGGCACCATGAACACACGCTGAGACAACTAGGGGCAATTTAGAATGGCCACTGTTTTAAAAAAAAAAAAAAAAAAAAAAAAAAAAAAAAAAAAAAAAAAAAGCTTGCAGGACGTTTTAATTTTATGTTTTGTCTTTGTTGTTTAGTGGGTTTATTGGCAGGCTGCAAAGAAGCTGTAACAGTGCAAACTTCACATATTTTAGAAAGAAATCCATTATTTGACTGGTTCTCCTGGTAGACTCAGATTTTTCCATTAACAAAATACCAAAGCACATGTAAACTCATGTTTCAGTGCCACTCTAATTCTAAAATTCCTATGAATCTGTTTCTTCTTTTTGTTATATGCTCGATCTCTCACCCTCAGTATTTTTCTGACTGCTGCTCTGGGCATGCCCGAGGCTCTCATCCCGGTGCAGTTGCTATGGGTGAATCTGGTGACAGACGGCTTCCCTGCCACTGCGCTTGGCTTCAATCCCCCTGACCTGGATATTATGTCACGACCACCGCGCTCTCCCAAAGAGCCCCTCATCTCTAGCTGGCTTTTCTGCAGATACCTCATCATTGGCTGTGAGTGGACATTGCACCACAATTTGATCCTGGTCTAGTTGACATTACTCAACATCTCATACTATGTAAAGCATTACATACAGAACAAAAAAAATACAAGGGGGCATCCTGTTATAGGTGTGATACATTCCAAACTGGCCCAAAGGACACCCAACATCCAAGTCTCGTTCCCTAAAAGTTAATTAAATGTCTCCTAACAGAAAACTTAACCATCTCAACAATTATGTTTCTCTGCATTAAACAGCGTCTTTATTTGAAACTTAAATCAATAAAAAAGGAAACGCGGTCTAGACAGGAACAGATGATCAAGCTTTAAACATGAAAACTGGATACGAGGCATGGAACAGAAACCGGACACGAAAACAAGACCGCTTAGCACACGTAACGCATTCACCATTCAAACACTCAGTTAACGTAAATACTGCGCGAAGTGCACAGCAACACAAGGGGTTTAAATAACTAACGCAATCAATACTAAATCACAGACACCTGGAGTAGATCAAGACACACCCTCGAACATCAACCAATGCTTAAACAAGGGGAAAACCAAAAAAAACAAAGGCGCGTGTCTTTATAAAAAGTCTCCTGCACACACGCTCTCTAAAGCCGCGCGTGCATGTCGACACCGCAGTGCCATCTGCCGGCGGGAGCGTAACACAAATCTTCAAAATCTAAGATAAAACAAAGGCAACCTGAGTAAACACAAAATACAGTTTTAAATGATATTATTTATTGAAGCAAAAAAGTTATTCAATAACAACTGGGTCTGTGTGAAAATGTATTTGCCCCCATAGTTACTAATTCCCCAAATCTATGAAACTGCAATCATAATGGGTGTTCAGCTGGACTAGACACAACCAGGCCTGATTACTGCAAACCCTGTTCCATCACATCAACACTTAAATAGAACTTTTTCAACAGCATGAAGGTGGTTAAAAGGTCTCACCCAGTAATACACTATGGCAGAGTTGAAAGAAATTCCAGAAATGATGAGGAAGAAGGTGATTGAAATACAAAGCTTACAAAGGATTGCAAAGCTATTTCAAAGGCTCTGGGACTCCAAAGAAGAGAGACATTGTGAGAGACATTATCTCCAAATGGAAAAACTCTGCACAGTAGTGAACCTTCCCAGAAGTGGCCGACCTTCCAAAATTCTTCCAACAGTGGAAAATAAGATGCTCTTTTATTTAGGATCAAGTGGAGGGGTGGAGGTGAGGGGAGTGGCGTTGGTGATCGCTGTCTTCCCAGTGGGGGGCGCGATGAGCAAGCTGTTGCAGCAGCGAGACGGGACGCAGGGGGCGTGGAGCAGGCTGAGCATTCCGGTGAGGGCTGCAACCCAGCCAGGGAGCTTCTTCTCAGCTGTCAGCGTCAGTGGTGTCTGAGAGAGAGACATGCGTCAATACTTATGCATTCGGAGAACGAACTCACCCCGTTGTCCCTGCTGCTCCCTTTTATAGCTGTCTTCTGCCAGACGGTAAGGAGAAGCTGCTTCACTGATTGGCTGCCAGCTGTGTGTGTTCCTGGCCCTCCTCGTAGCCACGCGCTCTCTTACTATCCAAAACAAACGAGATACTGAAATGCCGCTGTCCATTCAGCACCCAGCCGGCAGTTGCGTGTAGAGTGCTGTGTTTGTGTGCCATTAATTTTTCACATTAGTGATAGGTGTTGGATAAATATTTTTTGCATCAATAAAAAAAACTAAATAAATAAACTGTATTGTGTGTTACTCAGGTTGCCTTTGTTTTATGTTGTATTTTGTTTGAAGATCTAAAACCATTTAGTATGAGATATACACAAAAACATAAGAAATCAATGTGGGACAAATATTTTTTCATAGCTCTGTATATCCTGTTGAGAAGATAAGTTGATTTATACTTGTTCTTTCTTGCTACAGGTTATGTTGGAGTAGCTACAGTGGGTGCTGCGGCTTGGTGGTTCATGGCAGCACATGATGGACCAAAACTCTCTTTCTATCAACTGGTCAGACAAACGTTATAAAGTGGTTATAAAACATGTATATAAATGGTTTCATAGTACTTTGGTTTGATATTTTTTCTCTCCCTCTATCAGTCTCACTATATGCAGTGTAGTGAGGGACATGCTGACTTTGCAGGAGTTCAGTGCTCTGTATTTGAGTCACCATATCCAATGACTATGGCTCTGTCAGTGCTGGTCACCATAGAGATGTGCAATGCCCTCAACAGGTAAGTGCTCTCCGATGTCTTGATTTTTGGTGTAGTCTATTCTGAAGTGTGAGCACTACGAATGAGAAGCATCATCTGTAGAGTCAGTCAAAACTAATGTCCTGAAAAACAATTACTTCAAGCTCAAGTCTCTCATACTCCAGTCCTACAGAGATTTGTGTTTACCTTCTTCTTCCACAACAAATTCAGTCCAAACAGGACCTGGGAATTTGCTGATAAGTTGAATTGGGTGTGCTACAGGTTTCGTACAAGGTGCTTGAAGTGCCTGAATTACTTGAATTTGGCTTTTTGAAATGTAAGTACTGGAAAACCTTAAAAAGTGCTTGAATTATAAAAATGTAATAAATACGTAATCGCTAAACACTTTAAAGTGTTTCTTTTCGATAGAACATGAATACAATCTTTTCACTCAATATATGTTCCCCCACTGTAGAAGAGTATCACCAGTCCTAGTTCAAACACGAGGTCCTGCTTTCCCGCCGCAGGTACAGCTCTCGCTGCGGCTACTCTGTTCAGTGAGTGGCGCAGAGAGAGAGAGAGAGAGAGCGAGAGCATGCAGAACATTCAGCGTGAGAGGAAAAATAAAACCTATTCTCTACCATTCTCTCTGAGGGATTATGTTAAATGTAAATATAGTCGACATCCAGTGTTGGGGAGTAACTTAACTACATTTTTCAGCAGTGTGACAGTAGCATTGCTACTTTTTCGAACGAACAGCGATGTAGCGACTAATTGCTACTGTTTTTTTGTCCAGTTATAATCTGATATAGAGAATATTACTGGCACTTTGTTGTTAATAGGCAACACAATGTTTACATTTACTTACAAATAAAATTAAATAATTTAAGTTTATCAGTGCATTTATTTTATGTTCTGAATACAGCAGTATGGTTGTATTTCTCAACATCTTGTTTAAGGACTTATTAGTTATTATTATTTCCATGATTCATTAATTAATCAGTGGTAAAAAACAAACAAAAAAAAATGACGATACTACTACTACTACTACTAATAATAATAATAATAATAATACATGGAATGATAAATATTAATAATTATCATTGCATGTATTATCATTACATGTATTATTATTGACCTATCGGAAGTATTGATTATTCATCCGTATTATCCATGATGGAGTGGGAGATAGTGACTGATACAGATAATGGCCTTTTTCATGTGCCTTAAGGAATCAAATAATAAATTTTACACTTTTATATGTAATCTTTGCTAAGTTCAAACCTAAGTTCAGAATACTTTGTCCAATACTTCGATTATAATACGACGTCCAAGAGTTCAAGCACAAATTTAAGGCCGTGTACAGAAATGAATGCGATAGTCATGTTAAATTGAAAAATGTTAAAGTAGCCTAACCTGCACATGATAAATTCATCATTGTTCTGAATTATTTTTAAATTGTTTCCTTTCTTTATGCAGAATTATATACAGTTAATCATAAGCTGATTCACAATCATGACATACCAAAAATGTTGCCCGTTTCAGTGTAGCTTCATATCCGGGCAGAACACGTGTCCGGGCAGAACACGTGTCCAGGCAGAACACGTGTCCGGGCAGAACACGTGTCCAGGCAGATGTTCCAGCACGATGAAGATTGTAGGGTTTATAGGACAAAAAAAAAAAATGGGTGTGACTTGAGACACTGGAACCACAGAAAACTTGTTTGTTTTAAAGGCCATGCTAGAAATAAATACAGGTTGAAATGTTAATATAGTAGTATATGTAAAAAAAAAATTCAGTTAATATCCTTAGAAAGGTTATTGCAAAGTGTGTGTGTGTGTGTGTGTGTGTGTGTGTGTGTGTGTGTGTGTGTGTGTGTGTGTGTGTTCCTCGTAGCCTGTCTGAGAACCAGTCTCTGCTGAAGATGCCTCCCTGGTCAAACCCCTGGCTTGTGGGTGCTATCTGCCTCTCCATGGCCTTACATTTCCTCATCCTTTATGTGGATCCACTTCCTGTAAGTCTAAACTAGTCCTGTAAGTCTAAACTATGCCCAAGTGTTGTCCCAGTCCAACACCTGGGCATAGTCCACATTTTGCTCTCTTCAGACTCTTCAAACAAGCCTGGACAAAGAATCACAAACCACTGAACACCTGGCGTCGCTGAATTTTGTTTGAATGTGCATGTCTTTCAGGGAAGTGCATGTGTCAAATTAGAAATGCGTGTAGATGCTGATATGATCACAACATAAATGCGATGCAATTTCTGTTTCTCTGTAGCATACTGTTAAAAAGCATTTAATGAGACCTACAAGAAGTAGGTTCAGATTGAGGGGAGCGGGGAGGGGGTTGGGGGGTTGTGACTCTTTTTTGAATCACTGATTTCTGATCAGCATGAGTAAATGCTTAGTAAATATAAAACCCCCCGTTACTTTAAGAGTTGGCATGAATTGTAGGGCCAGCCAGGCTATTCTGTTGAGGGAGTCAGCCGGGCTGTTTGTGACTGAATAAATCTGACTCATGTGTAAGTGTGTGCTTCACTGGAAGAGAAAAACAAAGCGTTGTGTTGTTTACTGTAATCCTATGACAGCATACCAAATTTGAAATATAATGCCGCAAGAGAGATTATGAAAGCAGAGTCTAGTGAAGGGGGAAAAAAACAACAAAAAAAAACTGCCTCTGGCTCAAGGACCATTACATCATCGAATCCTACGGTTGCCTTAATCATTTCCTTGCCTCATTTCCTTCCCTTAGGAAAAGACAGCTGGAATTTTGAGTTAGAACACCCAAATGCGTGACTGCCTGTGTAAGAAAGAGCAAGCTACTACAAGTTGCTACTGTCAGCTAATTTGATCTGACTCTCCACTTCTATTGCAGATGATTTTCCAGATCCGGCCACTGTCCTGGCTGCAGTGGGTTACCGTTTTGAAGATGTCCCTGCCGGTTATCCTGATGGATGAAGCACTGAAATTCTTAGCTAGGAACTACATTGAGCCTGGCACTGACCTCGAGCAAGAGGAAGAGGAGAGACAGCACCAGGGTGGCAGTGCAGTCCTGGTTGGCAAAATACGACGGGGTCTAAAGGGCATCTCCTGGGCATTTGTGTTCATCTCTGCTCCCCTTTTGTTTTGGATCTACAGCCTGGACTCAGATATTACAAACATCTTCTGGGAATAGTTAGCGAAGAGAATGTGAGAGAGGGAGTGGGCGTTAGAAAGATAGATTTTTACAGGGAGCGTGAGATGATAGTTAAGTTCGAATTACGGGGGGGGGTTAGGAACAGAACACCAAAACAGGAATCATGTGAATATATAAGCAAAAAAAAAAACGTATGAAAGGAAGACTTTTTGAGCATGGACAATCAGAATTAGAGTAAAGATGAGGACAGAGAGTAAAAGAAGAATATGAAAAGTAATTGCCATATTCAGTCGGTTTTTGTGTGATTTTGTGGCGTTTCCTTTATGCCCTTCATCTTCAGCGCCATTCTCATGCTGTGTTTTTAATCATTTGACAACATTCGAAATATATTTATATATCTATACATTATTTCCAGTTTAACAGGATTATTTTTCATTCATTTAAATCATTTCTATTCATTTCTATTAAAGTCCTGCGTACAGTAGGAACCAAACAATACACTATTTTCGTAGGCAATACAGAACATTCACATTCAGGAAAGATTTAACGTAAACATTAAATATTAAAAGGTACCGTATGTTTCTTATCGTGTTCCGTTTGTTGTTCTTTTTAAACACATAGTTCGAATATTTATAATCAATCACCTGGATGTTGGGGGATTTCCTTTTTAATTTTATTTTTTTTTGGATAAGGAAAAGCAGCTGAGAAAATCTAGTTGGTGATCAGAAGCGTAAAACAAAGAAAATGTGTGTTGACTGCATGCAAAGTGAAACGTGTAAAATGTTACCATCATCAACATTAGCAGTCTGTATTGTGGGATTTTTTCAAATATTTATTTTGTTATTTTAGAACCGTTTCTGCAGATTAGGAAAAAACAAAGGGAATTTTATCATGTGCTTATTTCAGTATTCCTTTTGAGACCCTCTGAATACTTTATCCCACTTCCTGACTTTAATGTATGTGCACTTTCGATTTGAGTTTTTCATGCTTTTTAAGGCAGCGCAGAGAACTTGATGCAAGGTCACACTGAATGACTTCATGTCTCATATTCATAATAAAATAGCTGTGCTCTTCTAATGCACGTCTAGGGGGGGAAATATGATTCACAGAGTTTTATTTTATTCTTTAAACATTCACTAGAAGAGCATAGAAATCCTACCAATTAGTGGATGTCTTAATACGGTTTCCTTAAGATTTCTCTTCTGCATATGAGTTTCTGTCATTGTTACCTAAGGGATGCTGTAAAGCTGGAGGGAATTCCCTAAAATATGCAGTGTTTATAATGGCGTTGTAAAGAGTGTTGAAAAATCCAAGTGAGACACGTGTTACTGCACCATTACGTATGTAACCTCGTCATTTTAATTTCGATGTCTACATTGCAGTCGTTATCGTCACTAACATTACACTACGTTTACGTTAAAGCTATTTATGTTCTTTGTGTCCTATTGCCAGGGAAAAGGAAAGGCTGTGACTGCAACGTGGAAAAAAAAAAGAGAGAGAGCGCGAGAGGAAGTGTGTTCTATTATTATTTTACCATTACTAAGTTGTCCTACTCTTTCAGAAGTTCCATTTACATTGACTTAACTTTACATTTTGACTACTTTATTGCAAACAAAAAAATCCCATAAAAACAACCGGATAGATTATTAAGATGGAAGCGTTTTTATTTAAGGTTATTAGTTTGTTTATTTTGGAAAATGTTTTTCACATTTGTAAAATGTTTTTTACAAAAAAAAAGAAAGAAACAAGTTTTTGTTGTGTTGTGCTATTAATTTAATTGGTATCATGTCACATTCATTTCTTTGATGGAAAAATGCTCAATGGAATGGAAATAAACAATTAATTTAAAATGATTGCCGTATTGGTGAAGTATCCTCACTGGTCAATCCTTGAGTTGCATTGTTGTTGGTATAAATCAGTTCAGAAAACATAATGTACTAGGTGTTCTATTTTACAAACCAAGCATAGAAAATTAAAGGAAAACACTGAAAATGTCAAAAACAGTTATGTAAACAGCTTGCTTTTATTAAATGACTAAATAGTAAATATTTAACATCAGTTAAAACAATTATGGAATTTCCATTGTCTAAAATGTGGTAGTATTCAAGTAATTATACAGAATTGTAGTTTGAAGATGAGCACACGTTCCGAAGTGCATTGTTGCATGCAGCAACATCTTGAGACCATGAATTCAACAGGAAAATGATCTTCTTCCACATAGGCAAGTGTGAACAGGGGCACACAGCAGGTGAAAGGACACAGCTGGCAATTGGGGAGCTCTGCGAAAGCACAAAATCTGTTTAATCACTGGCACTTCGAATTTTCTTCATTTCCTCCCAACAAAATAGGTTTTACCTGCAAGTTCTCCACCAAGCCTTTGGTTTCTGTTTTCATGTAGTGGAGTTCTTTGATTTCTGGTGACAGATCAAGGTCACATGCCTGGTAGTTACTCAGCCTCTGTATAAGTGCACACTGAGAGAGAGAGAGAGAGAGAGAGAATGAGAATAATCAGTGTGTGTGATTGCCTAACATTAGATTCTAGATAGGAAGAATAAATCTGAAAGATTTTTGTCAAAGCAGATTTTTTTCTCTCTTTAACTAGGATGGGACGAAGAACATTTGTATGTACTTTTTGCTGATGCACTGTGGGGAATGATTTAAAAATGATTAAGATAATTTGCAAATAAACTGTACATAATGCTATAGATAGATAGATTTATAAATTTTATGTAATACCTGATCTGTGTTTAAAATTGTCTCGTTCTCGTCCAACTTTGTCACGTTTGAGGACTATGGGGAGAAACTGCATTGTTATATACAAATAATACAAATAATTCATAAAAATGGATAATCATTTGTAAAAAATAAATAATAATAATGAAATTAATGTTTTCATTGCAGTACTCAAAAACACTTACTGTTCCTGTAGCTGCCTTTCTAATCGTCTGCAGCAAATTGAGAATGTTCTCAATCTGCCTGTGTGTGTTTTGACAAAATGGAACTGGCATAGATGACACAGGCCCCACCAACAGCAGCAGGAGAATGCTACACACTGTAAAATGCACTGTAAAAGAACAGATAACACACAATACACCATATAGGAATATTATTTCATATCAACATTATAACATCAATGCCACTTGAATTAAATAATCATATATATATATATATACACACACACACACACACTGAAACTTACTTATGTCTTCTCAGTGCTAGTGATGATAATTGATGGACTTGGAGGCTCAGCCTGATGTCTTGCAATCAGTTCTTCTGATGCTGCTCATCCTCAATCCTGTCGACTTTATAAAGCAGGGAAACCACCCCACTATCTACAGTGACCCTAGATTCTAAGGAACTCTTACCTAACTTTTCTTCCCATCCTGCAAGTTAATTGGCTACCATTCTGAAATCTAAAACTGTATGATTCACCTTTAGCACATAATTCCCTGCCTCCCAATCCATCCATCCAACCCCCAAGGTGTAAGAGTACAGACAAAACATTTGAGAACACTTTCTCAGAGAGACCGCCCCAACCACCCCCCCCCCCCCCCCCCCCCCCCCCCACAGACACACACACTCCAAATCATTTGCTCTAAAGGATTTACATTTATATAGGCTATAAAATTATCTATAGTTTGGTGTGAATAAAATTAAGTGAGGAGTTTCACTGATTTCATTTTGATCGTGTTATTGAAAATTGAAACATTTCGGTAGTTTTAGTCAATTTAGTCGCATTAGTTCTACCACTTTTACTTCAGTATCTTCCGTTAAAAAAAAACGCCTCAGTGATTTAGACACAGCTGGTCCTTAACTAACATGATAACGGAATTAGTGAAGCAGTCTGAGAGGAGTCAGTAAAGACTGATAAGGATCAGCAAAATGTTTACGGGAAACACTTGAAAATGTATCACTCATTCTTTATTAAGTTGTTTGTTGTTCATAAGTACCACACAGAGTGTCAGAGGCGAATCCGGAGAATAGCTTAGAGCTATTTTTAAAAAAAAAATTTTTACTTTGGAAACATTTTTAGTTTGACTCAATTTTCCCTCTCCTTTTTAATAAAGAAAAGGAAAAGAAGAGAATTATCATAATAATATTGTCACAATTTTTCTTTCATTAGTGGAAACAGACAGATATTTTCGGTTTAAGAGAAGTTAATGATATTGGTTAATATTTGGTCACCTGTTTATTTTAAAAGCTTTTTTGCAAGAAAGACCTTTCCAGGATTGTTCCACGTAGCGGTCTCAGAAGTCCTGTTTTTACAAATATGATGAAAGACAGGCTTCTTTAAAACAATGAGGAGTCCACAGCTATATCCTATGTTAATAAAATAAGCATATTTTTCAGTTGACCAAATGTCTTAAAAATCTACATAAATAGTTAATATCACTGAAAGCAATAATAATAATAATAATAATAATAATAATAATAATAATAATAATAATAATAATAATAAATGTGAAAGAAAGGAAGAAAGACACTGGGGAGAAGTAGGCTATAGTTGTCAAATGATTATGTTTTTAATCATTTGACAACATTCAAAATATATTCCTATAGCTTTACATTATTTCCAGTTTAACAGGATTATTTTTCATTCATTTAAATCATTTCTATTCATTTCTATTAAAGTCCTGCATACACTAGGAACCAAACAATACATTTTTTTTGTAGGCAATACAGAACATTCACATTCAGGAAAGATTACAACTTAAACATTAAATGTTAAAAGATACCATATGTTTCTTATCGTGTTCCGTTTGTTGTTCTTTTTAAACACATATTTAGAATATTTATAATCAATCACCTGGATGTTAGGGGATTTTCTTTTCTTTCTTTTTTTTTTTGGTTTGTTTATAAGAATCAGGAAAAACAGGTGAGAAAATCTAGTTGGTGATCAGAAGCTCGAGACAAAGAAAATGTGTGTTGACTGCATGCAAAGTGAAATGTGTAACATGTTACCATCATCAGCATTAGCAGTCTGGATTGTGGGATTTTTTCAAATATTTCTTTTGTTATTTTAGAACCGTTTCTGCAGATCAGGAACAAACAGGAATTTTATCATGTGCTTCATTCAGTATTCCTTTTGAGACTCTCTGAATACTTTATCCCACTTCCTGACTTTAATGTATGTGTCATCCACTTTCGATTTGAGTTTTTCATGCTTTTTAAGGCAGCGCAGAGAACTTGATGCAAGGTCACGTTGAATGACTTCATGTCTCATATAAAATAGCTGTGCTCTTCTAATGCACGTGGGGGGGGGGGGGGGGGTATGATTCACAGAGTTTTATTTTATTCTTTAAGCATGTTTTTGAAAATGAAACATTTTGGCAGTTTTAATTCAGTCAATTTAGTCGCTTTAGTTCTGCCACTTTTACTTTTAATTGAGTATCTTCTGCCTTTTTTGTGTAAAAAAAAATGCCTCAGTGATTTAGACATAGCTGGTCTTTAACTGGCATGATAACGGAATTGGTGAAGCAGTCTGAGAGGAGTCAGCAAAGACTGACAAGGATCAACAATATGTTTACGGGAAACACTTGAAAATGTATCACTCATTCTTTATTAAGTTGTTTGTTGTTCATAAGTACCACACAGAGTGCCAGAGGCGAATCCTGAGAATAGCTTAGAGCTATTTTTTTTTTTTTCTTTTTTTTTTACTTTGAAAACATTTTTAGTTTGACTCAATTTTCCCTCTCCTTTTTAATAAAGAAAAGGAAAAGAAGAGAATTATCATAATAACATTGTCACAATTTTTCTTTCATTAGTGGAAACAGACAGATATTTTCGGTTTAAGAGAAGTTAATGATATTGGTTAATATTTGGTCACCTGTTTATTTTAAAAGCTTTTTTGCAAGAAAGACCTTTCCAGGATTGTTCCACGTAGCGGTCTCAGAAGTCCTGTTTTTACAAATGTGATGTAAGACAGGCTTCTTTAAAACAATGAGGAGTCCACAGCTATATCCACCCATCCATCCATCCATCTTCAACTGCTTAATCCTTTTCAGGGTCACGGGGAAACCTGGAGCCTATCCCAGGGAGTATCAGGCACAAGGCGGGGTACACCCTGGACAGGGTGCCAATCCATCGCAGGGAAAACAATCACACACACATTCACACACCCATTCATACACTATGGACACTTTGGACATGCCAATCAACCTACCGTGCATGTCTTTGGACTGAGGAGGAAACCGGAGTACCCAGAGGAAACCCCCACAGCACGGGGTGAACATGCAAACATGCAAACCCCCGCACACACATGATGGGAATCGAACCTCAGAGGCGAACGTGCTAACCACTAAGCCACCGTGCGCCCCAACTATATCCAATATAAATTAATAAATTAATTAATAATAAATTAATAGTAATAAAATAAGCATATTTTTCAGTTGACCAAATGTCTTAAAAATCTACATAAATAGTTAATATCACCGAAAGCAATAATAATAATAATAATAATAATAATAATAATAATAATAAAAATAATAATAATAATAAATGTGAAAGAAAGAGAGAAAGAAAGAAAGACATTGAGGAAAAGTAGGCTATATTCTGGTATAAAAATATTTAATAAAGAAATGTATTAAACGCTGGGATTTTATGCATTACTGGAAATCAAGTGTAAGTGCAGGAGATGCCCTCACAATTTGATGGATCTAGAATGTTTTTGCAAGAAAGAATGGGAAAATAATTCGAGACATGCCATGCTGATAAACTCTTACCCAAAAAGTGGTGTAAAAAAATCAAAAGGTGGTTCAACAAAGTATTAGTTTAGGGGTGTGCACACTTACGCAATTAGGTTATTGTATGTTTTTTCTTTTTCTTTTCTTTTTCCATCCTAAAAATGTTCTGATTGTTTTTCACTTTATTTGTGTGCAATTTCACATTAAAGCTGGGAAATGATCTGACATGGATTATCCTCATTGCTTTTTTTCACAAAAACTTGGCATTGTAGACTTTTTATATCCATTGTCATCATGTCGTATTCTCAACAGACTGTGACTAATGAGACGTCACATTCACATCTCTGTGATATTCAGAGTGAAAGTAGTCTGTATTTACTCAGATGTGAACTGTCAGGAAGGAGCACTGGCTGAATAGAGTGTCTCAACTGTTAAAACAAGCAACAGGAACGTGAGAATCCAAGTATTTTCCCTCGGTGGATTGGGATTTTGTGTTTTTTACTTGGATTTGTTTCCAGAAAACACAATGAAGTAATTAAAATAAAAGAACAAGAAAAAAAAGAAGTAAAACAAAATTGTTTGCATATTACACAGCAATGACTCTTTTTTATTTTATTATTACTGTATTTTCCTTATTATTTCTCCAAGTACAACTGCTTTTTCCAGAGTATTCTGTAACATAGCTGACAAACGTCTGTGAAACCATAAGCATGTTCAGTAATTTGAAATACAATATATGTATTTTACAAAAAGATTTTGGAATCAATTTAAGTAATTTATTTTAGCTTTTATAGGCACTACAGGACAGCCAAATTCATGAAAGATTCATTAAGTTGGTGCATGCGGCTTTATGTATGTGTGTGTGTGTGTGTGTGTGTGTGTGTGTGTGTGTGTGTGTGTATAGGGCGCACAATGTCTTAGTGGTTGGCATGTTTACCTCACACCGCCAGGGTTGGGGGTTGGATTCCCGCCGCTGTTCAGTGTGTGCGGAGTTCTCCCTGTACCGCGAGGGTTTCCCCTGGGTATGTCAGTTTCCTCCCCCAGTCCAAGGACATGCAGGGTAGGCTGATTGGCATGTCCAAAATGTCTGTAGTGTATGAATGGGTGTGTGAATGTGTGTGTGAGTGTGCCCTGTGATGGATTGGCACCCCATCGAGGGTGTACCCCGCCTTGTGCCCTATGCTCCCTGGGATAGGCTCCAGGTTCCCCGCGACCCTGTAGGATAAGCAGTATAGAGAAAGGATGTGTATGTATATATATATATATATATATATATATATATATATATATACACATATATATATATATATATATATATATATACACACACACACACACACACACACACACACACACACACACACACCTTTCCTGTTTTATACTCCACCTTGATCACTTCATATGCATTTGTCATCACTAAGCGTGTTGAATATGATGTACACTATTATGTTGTTAATTAGTAGCTGTCATGGATATGAAAAGTCATGCATGTTCCGACTTGCACATGGCCTCCAACCATCAAGATCTTAAATCGTTAAAGATTTTATTCTGTCTCATAAACTTGCACTAGAATTAAAAAACAAACAAACAAACAAACAAAAAAAACCCTTCATAACATGGATCTCTATTGGAATTGGAGTTTCCCAACAAACAGAAGCACGTACACGATGGATGTACTGGTGGTAGTGACTCTTGTGTTTATTGTGGTTTTCCGAAGCAGCATCACACTAATTATGCTGATTTAATTTTATATGTGACTGAATAACAACATACGGGGTTCTGTAATGTGTTCTCTGCGTCCCAGGATAGGCTTCGGATCCACCGCAACCCCTGACCATGACTTGTATCATGATGTGGGGAATTTCTGATGGCTAGAGAGTTACATTTATTTCCCGCAAAAAGGCGCGGCTTTCCAGACAGCTAGACCAGACACGCGCTCTTCTTCTCAGCTGCCTTCTTTATCTGTAAATATGAATGGGTAAATGTAATATGAAATTATAATAACTGTATCACTAGTGACAAGTAATGTCATGTTTAATCACTATACAATTGATATCAATTTAATCAGTATTTATGAGCTATATTCCAGAAAGCTGTGACTTACTTCACTGTATAAAGATAATTGCGAAAATAATTGTTAAAAGCTTCTATGCAAGCACTTTAGTACTATAGCCAATTTCTTCTGTGTCATGGATCAGTGCATTAATCATTTCATAAGAAAAAGCACAAGAGCTGTCATCAAATATGCTCTTGCATAGTGCACTTATAATATTTTACAGTTGCCACTTAAAGTGTGACTAGGAGAGGGATATTTGTCCAGGGCCTCCTGAGAAAAGCTTACTGTTCATTGTATGCACCAACACTACCTCATCAGTCTTCTTCTTGCCTTCCTGAATCATTCAGGGGTTTCCCCAGATATCTGTATAATACTGCTGTGTCATAATTCAGACATTTAAACCAAGGTCTTGGAGTACAGGAAACTGCTGGAATTGTAGAAAAAGGAGGATGTAATGAAGACACTGGTCCAGAACGGTTACATCGTTAAGACCCTGGAGATGCTGGTTCTGTCAAAACAACAACCCCTGATGATACCATCAGTAGACCCCTTGCAGTTTGCTTACCAGACAAAGATAACAGTGATCGATGCCATCATCTACATACTTCATCAACCCTATACTCACTTGGCTGAACCTGATAGCTCTGTTAGAATAATGTTCCTCAACTTCTCCAGTGCATTCAAAACTATTAGACCGACCTTGCTGACACACAAGCTGATGGAGATGTGTACAGATGCCCCTCTAGTGTCCTGGATCGCTCACTCTCTCACTGGACAGTCAGACTTCAGAGATGTATGTCTGACACTGTTATGAATAACGCAGGGTCATCAGGGCATGGTAGAAAGATGAGTAGAGGAGTGTAGTGGGCAACTACATGGAGTGGTGTGAGTAGAACAATGTACAAGTCAACATCAGCAAGACGAAATAGCTTGTGATGCATTTTAGGACAGGGAAGCATACTCGAATCCCTGTTTATATATGTGGAGAGGGTTCCGAATTATACTGAATATCTTGGTGTGGACTGTAAGCTTTGGACAGTAAGCCAGACTGGTCAAAGAACACAGAGGTACTGAAGAATATTATATAAGTAGATTAAATAAATGACCAAAAAATGATTATTTTTATGGCATCGGCAACTGAAAAATAGACGAGACAGTCATTCTTCTCTTGCTATTTTTCACACTTGCTGCTGCCATAATGAGGACCTGTATTTTGGGCGCTTCATATGACTACACCGACTACATTGACTCATGATTACATTTATGAAGTACAAGGCTTTCCTATTAAAACATGCACGTAAAACATCTAAGCCTCACCATCAAGCTCAACAATCCTGGTTGTCATTTAATTTTTGGTCATTCATTTAATCTACTTATATAATCACTCATCATTGAAACATTTCCTTTAATAATTTCAAATCTGATTTTCAGACCTACTGGAGCATGTTAAACATTTTTCAGGAATCATGTGCTGATGAAAACCTCTTCACTGGGTACTGTATATATTTTTGTTTGGCATGTTCTCTACTAAACATTTGTGCCTATTTGCATCTTCATTAAGAAGAAAACCAGAAAATTACTTCTCAATCCATCAGGTACTGTACAAGAACGTCCAAATTCGACTTTACTTGGTGAGGAGTCTCGGGTCCTTTAATCTATAGAGAGATCTGCAGACAGCTGCCCACATAGCAGACGGTCTTGGACCAAATGAGGCCTCAGGATGGCACTGCTGGCGTGCTGCCGGGACTGGCATGCATCATGTCAGCCAAGTGTGGGCCGTGTGTGGCAATGATGGCACTGCAAACGAGATGGCAGACAACATTTGGGCTGATTGTGGATGGGGGGTGTGGCCCAGATCATTCTAGTGATTGCCGGCCACATTTACAATCAGATTGCAATTCTAGACAAGAATTTATAGTCCTGCTATATGTACAAGCCAAGATTCTCTCTCTCTCTCTCTCTCTCTCTCTCTCTCTCTCTCTCTCTCTTTCTCTTTCAAACACACACACACACACACACACACACACACACACTTTTTCATAATTTTAAAATGTGTTGCTCTTTGAATGAGAAATGACAGAAAATAAGGGGTGTCCAGATGGAAAAAAGGAGAAATAATTTAAAAATAACTAGTTTTATGTTGTGTTGTGTTATATCATTGTATTTTATTTACTGTAGATATGCAACTAGTGATAGCTGTTTGCTTTTTTCGCACTGATGGTCACGCTGCATGGTTTGTTGGGAAGCACAGTTTCGACACTGTTTGGCTTCCTATTCAGCTTAGAAACATGAGATTAGAGGTAGCAGTATGACGTTAAAATGTAGTGATGGGAATTTCGGATCATTTTACTGACTCGGATCTTTGAATCTCGTTCAGCAAAATGAACGAATCTTTTTTCGAGTCGTTTCGTTCATTTCAGCAGAATATAATTAAAATGCTACATGTTAAATTCCCCAAAACATCTAGTACTTACACAAATGTTGATCACATTTGGAATAAAAAATAAACTATAGGCTAATGCAGCCAAGGCTGAATGATGAGAAACAGAAATGATTCATTAATAGCTTAGCAGTCTGTTAGTTCACATCACCTCCCGATTCGAGTCATCCGAGTCCTCAGAGTCACATTTGTCATGACTGTTCACCGGAAACAGAAATGATTAGTTCACCTTTTGAGTCTTCGGGTTCGAGTCGTTCGTTCATTACGTGACCGCCCCATAGGCTGAATGCAGCTGTGACATAACGAACGAATGACTCGCACCCGAAGATTCAAGAGATGAACTAATCATTTCTGTTTCCTGTACAGCAGAGCCCTTGAGAGAGAGAGTTGTGTCAAAAGCATGCTAGTGAAATATTCCTCACTAAATTAGTAGTTTTAGGGTGTGTTATCAGATAACAGATTAGACTAGGATAGGCTACAGGATGTAATCAACATAACAAACCATGAACAGCCTATTAAATTAATGATAAAATTCCTTCTCTTAACACAGAGTCATCCATGGTTGTGAAATTAGAGGAAAAGGCTTCTAATCTTTTTTTGTTTATTTGTTTGTTTTTTTTGCAGGGTGGGGGGAGTTGAATAATATTTATATAACATAACGAGAATATCCATTTTATTCCTTATTACACATGTGATTATTGTACGAAGAGAACTTTTTTTTTTTATTTTTTTTTTTTTTACGATGCATCCCATTGATATATATTTCATTGTCCTCATCCCTTCTTTCCTCAATCTTTGAAACACATATAGGTAGAAGACTTGGCACTGCTAATTTATAATTACTGAAAATAATATATCACTTCAAAATAAGAAATATTACTACAATTAATAAGAGTTCATACATATTATGTACTGTGTCACCTGAAACACTATAGCTGTGATCAGCACCAATGTGTTGTTCTCACTGTGCCTTAAACTTTTTGAGTTACAGTCATCAATTTATGAATCCTTCTTTCATCAGGTCATTCTCCATTGGAAGCCACAACCATAAAATTCCATAATTGAAGGCAGAGTATCCTATGAAATGAATAAGTTATAAGTGTTTCCAGTTACTATAATTCACCATATAATTAATTTGGCCATAAATACAGTGGTGCTTGAATGTTTGTGAATTTTTTTGTAAATTTTTCTATATATCTGCATAAGTATGATCTAAAACATCAATAGATTTTCACACAAGTCCTAAAAGTAGACAAAGAGAACCCAAATGATCCAATATTACATATCTGTGAGTGGCAAAACTATGTGAGTCTCTAGGATTAGCAGTTTAGTAAGTAAGTAAGTAAATTCTATTTATAAAGCACATTTAACACAGCGAAGCTGACCAAAGTGCTGAACAGAGTACAGAAACGTAAAATGGAAAAACAGAATAAAACCAAATAAAGACAGACAACAGACAATAGTAAAAAGAATTATTAAAACGCCTGGGAGAAGAGAGCTGTTTTAAGCCTCTTTTTAAAATTGGTAATTGAAGGTGCAAGGTGGATATCCAGTAGCAATTGATTCCATAAACGAGGGTCAGCAACTGAAAAAGCTCTATCCCCCTTAGTTTTTAACCGGGATCGAGAGACATACAGAGGAAACCTATCAGAAGATCTTAGAAATCTGTTAGATGAATTTGGTGTAACAAGATCTTTGAGCTAGGAAGGAGCTTGATCATTAAGAGTTTTAAAAACAACAGAATCTTAAACTGGATCCTAAAATGGACTGGGAGCCAATGCAGCCAAAGTTTAATTTGAAGGTGAAATTAGAGTCAGGTGTTTTCAATCAATGCGATGACAATCAGGTGTGAGTAAGTGCCCTGTTTTACTTAAAGAACAGGGATATACCAAAGTCTGATCTTCACAACGCATGTTTGTGGAAGTGTATCATGGCATGAACAAAGGAGATTTCTGAGGACCTCAGATAAAGAGTTGTTGATCCTCATCAGGCTGGAAAAGGTTACAAAACCATCTCTAAAGAGTTTGGACTCCAAAAATCCACAGTCAGACAGATTGTGTACAAATGGAGGAAATTCAAGATCACTGTTACCCTCCCCAGGAGTGTTCGACCAACAAAGATCACTCCAAGAGCAAGACGTTTGTGAGGTCACAAAGGATCCCAGGGTAAATTCTAAGCAACTAAAGACCCCTCTCACACTGGCTAATGTTAATGTTCATGAGTCCACCATCAGAACTATGAACAACAATGGTGCATTGCAGGGTTGCAAGGAAAACGCCCCCGCTCTCCAAAAAGAACATTGTTGCCCCTCTGCAGTTTGCTAAAGACCACGTAGACAAGCCAGAAGGTTAATGGAAAGATGGTTTGTGGATAGATGAGACCAAAATAGAATTTTTGGTTTAAATGAGAAGCATTGTGTTTGGAGAAAAGAAAACACTGCATTCCAGCATAAGAACCTTATCCAGTCTGTGAAACGTGCTGGTGATAGTGTCATGGTTTGGGCCTGTTTTGCTGGATCTGGGCCAGGACGACTTGCTATCATTGATGAAACAATGAATTCTGAATTATACCAGTGAATTCTAAAGCAGAATGTCAGGACATCTGTTCATGAACTGAATCTCAAGAGAAAGTGGGTCATGCAGCAAGTCAGCAACCCTAAACACACAAGTTGTTCTATCAAAGAATGGTTAAAGAAGAATAAAGTCAATGTTTTGGATCAGCCAAGGCAAAATACTGATCTTTTGAAAATTAAAGTGTTTTTTGACCTTGGATGCATGTAAACCTGTTGTATGAGACCTGTAAAACAATATTAGGCACTTTTTATATAATATAATAGGGGCGCTTTAAGACTAAGAAGCTGTATCATTCGTTTAAAACCGCTAGAGGGCGCTACAGCCCAATCCAATGCTTAAAAAAAAACAACCTTTTAATGGATCCCTTCAGAGATAGAGCACAATGCATGAACTTGTTCAATCCCAAATATTTTCCAGCTATGGGCTGTAGTATGTCATCGTGGAATATACTAATGGGTGACAAATTAGCCAGCAGAACAGCTTGAGTAACACACATGAACACACATGCATGCAGAGGTATGTGTACGATTGAATGCAATGATTGAAATGAATCTAAGAGACAGTCATAAATCAATTATTATTGATTATAATTGATTATAAATCAATTATAATAAAAAGGCCAGATCACCATCATCATTTGAGAATTAACACTAGGCCTACCCCAGAATCTTAACAAAGTTGATCATATATCGATTGGAGACTAAACTGTATTGTATTGTATTGTATTGTATAGCAGATTCAGTGGTATCATCAAACATTAACTCATTGCCTTAAGATCACATTTTATTATGTGTAAATCTGAGATTTACACCCCTAATCACCTCTATTATTTCAGTAATGGTGGCTCATCCAGAGAGGCAGGTGAGGCAGAGCTTCGCCACAGCCGTCCACTTTAATAGGAACACCGGTACACCTGCACGTTTATGCAGTTATCCAATCAGTCAATCATGTGGCAGCAGTGCAAGCATGAAATCATGCAGGTACTGGCCAAGAGCTTCAGTTAATGTTTACATTAGACATCAGAATGGGGGAAAAGTGTGATCTCTGTGACTTTAACCATGGTTGCCCTGCTGAAAACAAAGAAACAATTGAAACCCTTATAGAATTTGTAATGTTTTTAATGGTTATAATGGAAATTGTATGGTTTGTTTTTTTATGGAAACTGTAAAGGTACCTGTGGAGCTCTACTGGTAATTTGTTGCCTTTTATTGGTGTCATGTCATGTGTAGTGGATATCATTAAGGACCAATTATGGTAATGGTAATGGTTTTAATGGTTAGCTGGTGGATTGTAATAGTATTTGTAGTGTCAACCACTAACATTTCTGAGATGGTTTCTATTTGTTTGGGGGGGTTTTTAGCAGGGGTGCCAGATGGGCTAGTTTGTGTATTTCAGAAACTGCTGATCTCCTGGGATTTTCACACACAACAGTCTTTAGAATTTACACAGAATGGTGTGAAAAAAAAAAAAATAGTAAGCAATAGTTTTTGTTTGTTTGCTTTTTGTTTTTTTCCGCACCATTCTGTGCAAACTCTGTTGTGTGTGATTGATTTTGTTTGAGACTATGTCATTAATAATGTCTTCCTGTCCCACCAAAATCTATGGTCATGAGCCGCTGTTGATCCACAGAGCACTACAGCACCTAAATAACACACCCGACACATACAGTATACTGAAGTGCCTAATATCCAAGCATAACAGAGAGTGTTGTCACTCAGTGTAATCGGATAGGAACATGCAGTCAGGGCCGGACTGGGACATGATGTCTCACACTCAACCAGGGAATCCCATACACCATAAACACATTTTGAAACCACTGACAACCCTTTTTCTTTCCTAAATTCAGTTTGCACACAATACGGCCATCCTATAAAAACATAAACAAGAAACCTAGAGGTAGTGAAGCAGTCCTAATTTATATCAGCTTACATGGGTATGCCAAGCATTTAACAAACACCAGAAGTGCAAAGCTGCCAGTAACTCAGTAACATTAAATGCAGAAGAGAGGTAAACAAAAGACATTTTTCATGTATGTTATGAACAGAACTGTGTCCACATTGTTAGAAAATGAAAACTGTTTAACCTCAATGTAATTTGTGAGCACAGAATCAAAATTTCCTTTAGTTATTAATATTAATGTATCACATTAGGGCAATGTTTTTTGAGACTTAAAAATGCTTAAAATACCTGAGGTTTAACCATACTATATTTCATACGAATATGAAGTTTTATCTCTACCTGTCATATCAGGTTGACCCTGAAGTGTGACCGCTGCACAGAGCTAATGCCAGGTTGACTCTCTTCACCTTATTATAAAAAAAAAATTTTTCAACCTCACATATGGGAAGACATAATTTTATAATTTGCCTAAATATCTGTTAGTACAATACTAACTACATCATGGCAATATCTATTTAGAAAAATCCTAATATTGAACATGATATTACCTTTTACGACTCATAGCTTGGAAAGTCTTTGTTGCTGTTGTTGTTGTTGTTGTTGCTTGCTATAGCTGTATTTTTAATTCCCACATTTAAAATAATCAATTTGGATATTTGTCTGCTAAATTGCTTAGTATTATAACTATACAGTAGATAACACTGTCCTTTAGCATATTTTGAGTGACGATAGTAATAGTGCTGACTATTATATAGTGAAACTGTGGTTAATACTTGATTAGCTAAGTTAGAGAACACAAAGCTACAGTATTTACAGATGAGACTGACCTGCCCTTGAAGCCCTGAACTGGTTGTTTTTTTATTACATTTTTGCTGCTTCTTTTTAGAGCGCTTCCTCTCCATCCTCTCCACTTCCTCTCCAGCCTCTCCACTTCCTCTCCGTCCTCTCCGCTTCCTCTCCATACTCTCCGCTTCCTCTCCATCCTCTCCACTTCCTCTCCCTCCTCTCCTCTTCATCCTCTCCACTTCCTCTCCATCCTCTCCACTTCCTCTCCATCCTCTCCTCTTCCTCTCCATCCTCTCCGTTTCCTCTCCATCCTCTCCACTTCCTCTCCATCCTCTCCTCTTCCTCTCCATCCTCTCTGCTTCCTCTCCATCCTCTCCGCTTCTTCATCATCCTCTCTGCTTCCTCTCCATCCTCTCCGCTTCCTCTCCTTCCTCTCCAACCTCTCCGTTTCCTCTCCATCCTCTCCGCTTCCTCTCCAATCTCTCCGCTTCCCCTCCATCCTCTCCGTTTCCTCTCCATCCTCTGCACTTCCTCTCCATTCTCACTCTTTGCAGTGATGACTCTGTTCCAAACTGTTTGCCAGAGCTGAGGAGAATTGTAGAGTTGCAAATCAAAACTAACAGGTTCATGATTTATTATCGATTTATTATCATATGCTGAAGTCGGAAAGGATCACTTGAGTACATAGGACACGCAATAATATAAAATAATTAATACATTTTATTAAGCGGGCTAAATCAGTTGTCAGGTCACCGTGAATTCTCCCTGTGCTCCCGGTGGCCAGTTCAGGCCTGCATGCAGTGCCAATAAAATGATAACTTGCTCTAATACCATCCATGTATAAACGACTTAAAAAAAAAAATTTTTTTAAAGAAAAAAAAGAAAGAAATCTCAGTAGAGACAGAAGGCAGCAGTGGGGACTCGCAGTGCCAGCTGTAGGCGCAAAAACTTCTGATTCGTGTCCTCGGAAACACCCAGAGTTTAAATAGGAGGTGTGTGTGCGCGCGCACTGGGTGACGGTTTTTGCCATTTATAGCGCGCACAAGTGCAGAGAGAGAGAGAGAGAGAGAGAGAGAGTATGTGTGTGTGTGTGTGTGTGTGTGTGTGTGTGTGTGAGAGAGAGAGAGAGAGAGAGAGAGAGAGAGAGTATGCGTGTGTGTGTGTGTGTGTGTGTGTGTGTGTATGTGTGTGTGTGTGTGTGTGTGAGAGAGAGAGGGAGAGATCCATGCGCCTCCTGGATTGACACTTATAGGTGTGCAGAAGAAATAACACCGGCAAACAGAATAGGACAAAAAGTCACCGCGGACTCGCAAAACAATTTCTTTTTATTATTTTATTTTATAATTTATTCAGAGGAATTACTGTGACTTTCCCCTAGCTCTGTACACCGTGTGTAAGTGATTGGTAAGTTTAGGTACACATGTCTGTTTCTGTTTTGCGTTTTGTGGTGAAAATATTGATGGGATATTTAAATAACCTGGAAACTATGATTAAGTTATTATAACTTATTATAATTGCTTAGATTTTATTATCAGTTTGATTATATAAGCTACATGCTGCATATTGATTGGTTAGCGGTCATAGGTTTTTTACGACTAAGTATTACATCATACGAAATCCAGCTACTACTTAATATTGTATAATTATAAGATATCACTATTTATTTTATTTGCTTCAGGTGTAACATTGAATCATTATATATTTATAGGCCTAACTGATTTACAGATACATGACAAAATGGAATACTGAAATTAATTTTATTTATTTGGATGAACTTTTCACTTGTAATGCATCTGACGACCCATGTCTGATGTCTAAATATGTTACACACACACACACACACACACACACACACACACACATATATATATACAGTATCTCACAAAAGTGAGTACACCCCTCACATTTTTGTAAATATTTGTTTATATCCTTTCATGTGACAACACTGAAGAAATGACACTTTGCTACAATGTAAGGTAGTGTGTGTACAGCTTGTTTAACAGTGTAAATTTGCTGTTCCTTCAAAATAACTCAACACACAGACATTAATTTCTAAACCGCTGGCAACAAAACTGAGTACACCCCTAAGTGAAAATGTCCAAATTGGGCCCAAAGTGTCAATATTTTGTGTGGCCACCATTATTTTCCAGCACTGCCTTAACCCTCTTGGGCATGGAGTTCACCAGAGCTTCACAGGTTGCCACTGGAGTCCTCTTCCACTCCGCCATGACGACATCACGGAGCTGGTGGATGTTAGAGAGCTTGTGCTCCTCCACCTTCCGTTTCAGGATGCCCCACAGATGCTCAATAGGGTTTAGGTCTGGAGACATGCTTGGCCAGTCCATCACCTTCACCCTCAGCTTCTTTAGCAAGGCAGTGGTCGTCTTGGAGGTGTGTTTGGGGTCGTTATCATGCTGGAATACTGCCCTGTGGCCCAGTCTCCGAAGGGAGGGGATCATGCTCTGCTTCAGTATGTCACAGTACATGTTGGCATTCATGGTTCCCTCAATGAACTGTAGCTCCCCAGTGCCGGCAGCACTCATGCAGCCCCAGACCATGACACTTCCACCACCATGCTTGACTGTAGGCAAGACACACTTGTCTTTGTACTCCTCACCTGGTTGCCGCCACACACACTTGACACCATCTGAACCAAATAAGTTTATCTTGGTCTCATCAGACCACAGGGCATGGTTCCAGTAATCCATGTCCTTAGTCTGCTTGTCTTCAGCAAACTGTTTGTGGGCTTCCTTGTTCATCATCTTTAGAAGAGGCTTCCTTCTGGGACGACAGCCATGCAGACCAATTTGATGCAGTGTGCGGCGTATAGTCTGAGCACTGACAGGCTGACCCCCCACCCCTTCAACCTCTGCAGCAATGCTGGCAGCACGCATACATCTGTTTCCCAAAGACAACCTCTGGATATGGCGCTGAGCATGTGCTCTCAACTTCTTTGGTCGACCATGGCAAGGCCTGTTCTGAGTGGAACCTGTCCTGTTAAACCGCTGTATGGTCTTGGCCACCGCGCTGCAGCTCAGTGTCAGGGTCTTGGCAATCTTCTTATAGCCTAGGCCATCTTTATGTAGAGCAACAATTCTTTTTTCAGATCCTCAGAGAGTTCAATGCCATGAGGTGCCATGTTGAACTTCCAGTGACCAGTATGAGGGAGTGTGAGAGCGATGACACCAAATTTAACACACCTGCTCCCCATTCACACCTGAGACCTTGTAACACTAACAAGTCACATGACACTGGGGAGGGAAAATGGCTAATTGGGCCCAATTTAGGCATTTTCACTTAGGGGTGTACTCACTTTTGTTTCCAGTGGTCTAGACATTAATGGCTGTGTGTTGAGTTATTTTGAGGAGACAGCAAATTTACACTGTTACACAAGCTGTACACTCACTACTTTACATTGTAGCAAAGTGTCATTTCCTCAGTGTTGTCACATGAAAAGATATAATCAAATATTTACAAAAATGTGAGGGGTGTACTCACTTGTGTGAGATACTGTATATATACACTACGGTCAAAAGTTTAGACACACTCATTCTTTATATATATATATATATATATATATATATATATATATATATATATATATACACACACATACACATACACACATGAATTTTTCACTTGTAATGCATCTGATGACCCATGTCCCATGTGTTTTCAGGAAATGGCACCGTCTCTCTCACAAGCCTACAGAAGGCGCTGGTGGATGGCCTTGACGGCTATAATTGAGAACCTGCTCTTCTCTGCTGTGTTGCTAGGCTGGGGTTCACTCCTAATCATGCTCAAGACTGAGGGTTTCTATTCACATTTGTGCATAGGTATACTATCCCAAAAAGGACAAGCATCCTCCCTCACCTGTTTATAAATGAAGCCACCTGGAATTCTAGACCTCCCCCTGACCAGAAACATTTAGGCCCTAATACTATCGAAGGAGTTACTAATTTATTGATAGTATCACAGACGCTTTGCCTTCAGCACATACTGTAGACTTTTCTTAAGCCTAAATTTAAGTTTGAAAGAAATTGGCTACACTAAAGAATTTCTAATAATTCTAAATACCGAATTTCCCCTTGAGGATCAATAACGTACTCTCTATCTATCTAATGTATTCTTCTTGATCTCATAGAAAATGAGACTGAGCATCATGTTAACAGAAGCTTGGAGGAGGGCTCTGTGTGGCTGAGCTGTGTTGAGCAAGAGGAGATCCTGAATCTTGGCTTTACGATCGGCTCTTTTATCATCAGCGCAGCCACTCTGCCACTGGGAATCCTGATGGACAAGTATGGGCCACGCCCTCTACGGCTGCTGGGAAGGTAGAAGACATAAATGTAGAAGACATATTCACTATTTACCACTTTTTAAAATTAGGATTCATAGTAAACCAAACTTGGCCATTGTGGCTGTGATCAGATGAGCATTATCAGTTAATTCTTTTAACAGCGTCAGTTAAGTGACATCATCAACAAGGTCGAACATGTATAAAAAAAATCTAGTAGTTCTGACATGCCAACTTTCATTGGACTTTATATGAATGATGTTGTAATTAAAACTATAAAGCTAGATATCCACAAATTTGTCAACTGGGATTGTGGGATAGTGAGCAGGAAGAACTTCAGTCACTGACACAGCAAGAAAAGTTCTTATATTTGTAAATAAATAATGGCAGCTGTGTAATGGTGAAATCCTTCTATTGTCAGTACTCAATTGCATCTATGTAGTGCCTATACTTTAAAAGTAACACATTACTGTAATCTAATTACACAGTAATGTAAAGCATTACACTTTAAATTTATGTAATTTGATTACAGTTAATGATGTCAATAATTTTTTGTTAAGAAATCAGTATAAAGTAAAATGCATTTTTAAAATAAATCACATTTTGCCCTGAAGATTTTTTCTTTAGCCCCAAATAATTCTCGACTTAGAGCGGTTTGTCATTACGTAGCTGAAAAGTCAATAAATGAAGACGGCCTGTAATGTATCTTCATTGAACAGAGGCGAAACCAATCAGACAGGGTTTTCAGGAAAATATGTGGAAGTACTCGTGTCTTATTGTCTGGCCGCTCTCAATTCATCAGTGTGAGGGAAAATGGATATGAGGCCTCACTGCCCTAAGATTATGGCATCTGGGATTAGACAAGTTCTACCCAAGCCCTACCCTGCTTACCTTCTGAGCTCAAACGACATCAGGTGTTGTCAGGGTGGTGTGGCCATAAACCACCTACATTATTATCCAAATGATGCTTGCATGGTGTAGCTCCAGCCTATGTATTGAAAAAGTAAGTGATTCCATGTACAGGATGACTGCTACTACTGTGTTAAATATGCACTGTATATTTGTGTTATATAATGGACAACACTGTATCATACAGTATTAGACACCACATAAGCAAGTCCAATTTAGATTATTGAACATCCTGATGCAGTTTGAAATGCTTTGGCGTATTCTTTTAGGGGATACAGTGGGGAGTTGTGTTCATTTTAATGTTGTGCCGAATTCTAATGAATTTGAATTTGTGATACCATTTTGACCACCACATAAGATTAACTCTTTTTCATTTTCTATTTGCTCCTAGTTCCTGTTTTGCATTCTCAATGATCTTGATTGCTGTGGCAGGATATGATCCTTCAAGTGAGTATGTTACAATTAACATTTGACCCAATTACAGTTACAGTATAGATGGAATAAGTGAACCATCGACTGTACTATTATCAATTATAATTTATTTATATATATATATATATATATATATATATATATATATATATATATATATATATATTAGAGATGCACCGACGTATGGGCCAATAATAGGTATCGGCCGATAAAGGCTATTTTTCCCGCTATCAGCTATCGGCCGATAGTTTACAAACATCTGATGATCAGGGCCGATTGTATCCTGTCAGTCAAAAGAGGGTGGGAAAACATATCGATTTCGTGCTGTGTGTAAAGAAGCTGTCTCTTGGAATGATGACAAAACTGCAGTTTGTAATCTCTGTAATCTCTGCACTGCGAACATTTTATGGGAAACAGTTGTTACCCCCGCTCAACCCTACCCTGCTCTGCTTGTGTTGAATTAAAGCACCAGTACACGGTTGAAAGATTTAAATGAGTGACAAAAAAAATATATAATGCACAGAAAAATATTTGTACAGTAATATATTTCATAGGCAGTTAATGTTAATATGAGTTAATACCATAAAAAAAGGTTTATATTAGGCCTATATATTACCAGCTTGATGTCAGTGATGGAGTAGAAATGCTTGTGTTTGTTGTGAGTGAATGTGAAGTCTTACAGGAGGTTTTTTAGAATTCAGTCAATGAATTCTGTCAATATGAATTAATAACATTCAATAAGTTAAGAAATCTTACTTTAATGCTCACAAGTTAGTTCATGTGTTAACATTAATTAGAGTAATGTGTTTTCTGTTTATGAGACCAGTTACTGTGAAACAACTTGTTGAAATGGAGAGAATAAAGTTTTAATTTGCTTTCCTTCAGAATTGTGGAATTAATTATTATTAATTTAAAAGAAGGCATAAAAGGCAGAACTACCGGTATCGGTTATCAGTATCAGCCGATATCACTCTGAATAATCGATTATCGGTATCGGCTGAGAAATTTAGTATCGGTGCATCTCTAATATATTTAAATGTATGTGTGTTTGTGTGTGTGTGTGTGTGTGTGTGTGTGTGTGTGTGTGTGTGTGTATCACTGTAAAAAGATATATGTATATTAAACTAAACTCTGTTTCATCTCTTTACATCTCAGTATTATCACCTCTCATCTTTATTGCTGTCTCTTTCAATGGCTTTGGAGGAATATGTCTGACCTTTACTTCATTAACGGTAGGACCAAACAAACCACACATGCTCACACATTCACACAAGCATAAGAGTAATAAGTAATAAAGCACAGTAAAAATAATCATTAGCTCCTTAACTTCTCCGGATCCGCTAGTAACCATTATCCATCCTGTAACTATTAGTTTAACTGTTTTTACTGAACAATATGCGTTACTGAATAAGTGAATAAGCTAAAACTTTGAGATTTTAATGTAACTGATGTAGACATGTATTAAAGCTAATAACAACCTGACTGTTAGATACATTTACATCTCATTATTTTATAATAAAACCATTAAAAACGGGAGTGCACACTTTCAGTATTTTCCCATAGACTCCTTGGATATACAGTGGTGTTTGTAAGTTTGGGAACCCGTTAAATTAGCCTATATATCTGAATAAATAAATGTAGACAAAGAGATCCCAATTAAACAAATGAGACAAAAATATTATACTTGGTCATTTATTTGTTGAGGAAAGTGATCCAATATTACATATCTGTGAGTGAAAAAAGTATGTGAACTTCTAGCATTAGCAGTTAAATTTGAAGGTGAAATTAGAGTCAGGTGTTTTCAATCACTGCGATGACAATCAGGTGTGAGTAAGTGCCCTGTTTTATTTAAAGAACAGGGATATACCAGAGTCTGATCTTCACAATGCATGTTTGTGGAAGTGTATCATGGTACGAACTAATGAGATTTCTGAGGACCTCAGATAAAGAGTTGTTGATGCCCATCAGGCTGGAAAAGGTTACAAAACCATCTCTACAGAGTTTGGACTCCAAAAATCCACAATTAGACAGATTGTGTATGTGTACAAATGGAGGAAATCCAAGACCATTATTACCCTCACCAGGAGTGGTCAACCAACAAAGATCACTCAAAGAGCAAGACATGTAATAGTCTCTGACGTCATAAAGGAGCCAGGGTAACATTTAGGCAACTAAAGGCCTCTCTCATTAGCTAATAGTAATGTTCATGAGTCCACTGTCAGGAGAACACTGAACAACAATGATGTGCATTGCAGGGTTGCAAGGAGAAAGCCACTGCGCTCTAAAAAGAACATTGCTGCCCTTCTGCAGTTTGCTAAAGACCGTGTATAGATAGATGAGACCAAAATAGAAATTTTGGGTTAAATGAGAAGCATTGTGCTTGGAGAAAGGAAAACATTGCATTCCAGCATAAGAACTTTATCCAATTTGTGAAATATGCTGGTGTCAGGGTTTGGGCCTGTTTTGCTGTATCTGGGCCAGGACGACTTGCCATCAATGATAAAACAGTGCATTCTTAATTATACCATGGAGTTCTAAAGCAAAGTGTCAGGACATCTGTTCATGATCTGAATCTCAAGAGAAAGTGGTCATGCTGCAACTCAACATCCCTAAATACACAAGTTGTTCCATCAAAGAATGGTTAAAGAAGAATAAAGTTAATGTTTTGGAATGGCCAAGTCAAAGTCCTGACCTTAATCCAATAGAAATGTTGTGGGAGGACCTGAAGCAAGCAGTTCATGTGAGGAAACCCAGATGTTCTATACTGAGGAATTGGCTAAAATTCCTCCAAGCCGATGTGCAGGACTGATCAACAATTACCAGAAATGTTTAGTTGCGTTTATTGCTGCACAACCTTACTGAAAGCAAGGTTCACATACTTTTGCCACTCACAGATTTGTAATATTTGATCATTTTCCTCAATGAATAAATGAACAAGTGTTATATTTTTGTCTCATTTGTTTAATCGGGTTCTCTTTATCTACTTTTAAGACTTGTGTGAAAATCTGTTGATGTTTGGGTCATATTTATACAGAAAAATAGAAAATTCTAAAGGGTTTACAAACTTTCAAGCACCATTGTACCTTTGTGGCTTGTCTATGAACTGTTAAACAACTATTTTAGTGGGTCTTGCTGAGGATAGATTCCAGTTTGATCTTCACGGGGGAAGAGAACAAGAATAAGGATGGGACCTTCAGCAGCATATTATATATAAGGGAGGCGTGACTCCCTCATGACGGCCGTGATTGGTCTGTCACCTGACAGACGCGGTGTTATTGGTGCTTCCAGGAAAGTCACGTCCGAGGCATTTCCCATAGTGAGATACTGAACGAATGTTTGAGAGAAAACAGAATCATACAGTCATAAGAATAGATGCATTTGGTTCTTATTCTTAGTAATGACATGAATGACTTATTCTTCCACAATGAAGAGAGCAAAACATCACCGTATATTTTGTAATGTGTGTGCTAGTCAAAGCTATTGCAGTAAGTTTCAGCACACCCACATTGCCGTTACCTTGTAGGAATTGATTTTATTTTGTGTAACTGCAGGCTAAGTTGAGTTATGCAAGAGAAAGCATTCGGGTGTCTCTGTGTGTGTATTTTGGTTGGTCACTCTGCAGAGGCACATGTACTTCAAGGCCCCATATTTTGCCATATCATTTGTGGCCAATCAGAGGACAGAACTGTGCTCACGCCCTCACTACAGCAGAGCCCATGTTGCCACAAACTGTAAGGACAAACTCTCTCTCTCTCTCTCTTGCTCTCCAACTTGCAGTTCTACTGTCCTATCCCTTTCTCTCCATCTCACCCTTTCCACTCCTTTTCTCCAATCCACATGTTGTCATTCTTCTCAATCTATACACTGTTTGTAACTTTATTGAATATAGTGAAACAGATGAATAGTGAGTATTTTCTCTGTAGTTTTAGAGCCCCATGTACTTCCTTCTCGTACATATAATGGATCATTTATTTAGTTTTTCTGTCTCCATTCCATGCCTTCATGGTCAGAATAATTATAAATACCTCAGACAGACAGATATAGAGATGACGAAACAGAGTATGGACAGAAAAGTTTGGGTTAAAAGGGAATAGAGAGAGAGAGAGAGAGCGAGAGAGAGAGAGAGAGAGAGAGAGAGATGCATTGGATGATTCATAAGCAGAGTCATGTGAGGGGAAAGAATTTCAAGTGGGGGTGTGTACACATACTAATCCATATTTATCTGGCACATTAAAAAATTATAGTGAGCATGAAAGAAGGAAAGAAATATAAATGAAAGGGAGAGAAGAAGAAAGTAAAGAAAGAATGGGAAAAAAGTCACAGTAATACAAATGTAGAGGCTAGTCATGTAGAGCTCTCCCTGTTTACTGCATTTCTAGCATGACTAGCTAATTACATTTGTAAAATTTACATTGTAACATTTTGCACATTACCTTTTATTGTTTTACTGTTTCTCTTTCTGGCTATAAATGTTTCTAAATATTATGAAGGTACATTTTGTGAGACATGCTGTTCATACTGGCCCAGGGTTCGATGGGTTCATATTCTTTGCATAGTTTTAAACCTAAGGACAGAGCTGACATCCCTGCCATACATATTCACAAACTGGATTATTATTATTGTCATTATGTAATATTTTAATGAGAGAAAAAAACGCTAAAATGAGCATGAGGAATGAGGTAATAGTGAAGGGGTTTGAATACTTTACAGACTTTACATTTTAAAACATAAGGACAAAGCCTTGCACATCCTCCTACTGAGTTTCTCTGTTTTTCAGAGACATATGATTGTGGGCTATGTAATAGAAATAGAAATCTATATAAAGAAAAATGTATTATAAGAAGACAAGTCTTCTGAGTTGAGTGCTGAATTAAATACAGCTGTGTCTCCCACTTTTTGCACTACTACAACACGCCCCCTGCTGGCTGTGGACACGCAGTTCAGGTCTTAAACCAGAAAACAGCTCAGTGGTTAAAGTTGTGTGGTAGTCACTGTAAAGTTGTGGATTCAACTTTCATGATTGGCCAAAAGCCAAAGATGTGTCTTTGGACAAGGGGCTTGAGTAAATACTCCAGCATTTTTCAAGCTAACTTCTATCCACTGCACCTGTAGGGTATGTGTAAATACAGCAAACAAGAATTTCAACATGTTTCCCTGTACTGAGAGAAGAATGGAAAATTCATTCATTCATTCATTCGTTTTCAATACCCGCAATATCCCGGTTAGGGTTGTGGTAAGTCTGGAGTCTGCCCTGGGATCACTAGGTGCAAGATAGGAATACACTCTGGCTAGGACTGCAGTTCATCACAGGGCACAATACAGTGTACATAAACATTCACACACTCATTCATACCTATTGGAAACCGGATGGTAGATGCTGAATTTCATTGATGACTATATTCTCTGTACGGTGAGTACAGTTTATAAACATGACTATAAGTTAAAACCAAAACAACCAGATACTGTAGCAAGACATTCATTCATGCATCTTAAATAACCACTTTATTCTGGTTAGGGTGGCAGTGAATCTGGAGCCCATCCTGTGAACACTTGGGGTGAGGTGTGAATACATCCTGGATTGGATGTCAGACACCATGTACAGTCAATGCAATTTAGGGTGTTTCTCAAACGGAAGGCTGTGTCCTAGGAAGGCTGCATATCTCGGCTGCCACGTCAAAGACCGTCTCAATTTGAAGGATCTTTTGAAGGCATTACTTTTATGGTTACAGTGTTACTAGCAATTCACCGTAATACTTCCATAACAGGAGTGGAAACTTTCATGATGTAGCCATGATGTAGCCGTGTGGACTTACTAGGACGTCTCATTCTAGCATTCAATGCTGAGGAGGAGTCTAGCCTAGAAACCTCAGAAGGACTGTTCTAGGAACAACACAGATTCACAAGGACACTGTCTTCCTTTTGAGAAACACCCTTAGACTCACCAGTTCACCTTCCACCTTGTTTTTGGACAGTGGGAGAAAATGCTAAACTCCACACATAGAAATTGGGGACCCTAGAGCTGTGAGGAAGAGCTGTGTCACCATGGAGTGTTCCTTGGAGGAATACAGTTAAAAGAAATTTGATGTACTCACACTTTCCTGAATCTGGAACTGGTTATGTTGGTAATGTATAGCCCCAAGTTCTGCCACCTGAAAAAACAATCATGTTTCTGAAAGGATTTGCCCTGTGCCCTTAGTCTTTAGTGAGCTTCAAGTAAACATATTTTCATATACTTTTCTCAGTACATATTGTTCATGGTAACACATGCAATGTAGTAGACATTCAGTAGATAGAGATTGGGTTGAGTATTCTTTTAACCCCCAACTGCTCAGTTGTAAACCATGTTCCAGATGATATTCCAGACAAATAAACGTAAATTAATATCTTGTTTCCTCAGCTCCCCAACATGTTTGGAAATGTGCGTTCCACCATTCTTTCACTCATGATCGGTTCTTATGCTTCCTCTGCGGTTACCTTCCCAGGAGTCAAGGTATGACACAAAGTACTAACTTACACAACGTCAGTCTCCTTAAATGGACAAAATTAAATGCTAAACATAATTCAAACATAATTAAGGCACTGAAACTTAATTGCATGTAAACATTTTGCATTGGGTGTCAAGGTACTTAACCCTTAATGCCTTGGTTGCCAAATGAGGTGTGGACAGGAACCTAGAGGAAAGCTGTGAAGAGGTTTTTATAACAGGACAAATTCTGGTTCAAATATTTGTTCTGGACCTCCACTGAACCCAGTTCATTTCACCATGGAGAGCATAGTACTAGACTAATATAACACAACAGACTGAAAAGGGTGTTATGGAGAACCTATCATGTGGAGAAGTTTATTAAAAAGTTTATTTACAAAGCAGGCAGACAAATCCAAATTACAATCCAAATAGGAAAGCAAAATAGACAAGATTCGGTACACAGATGATGAGGGAAACCATAATCAAACAGAACTTAAAAAATTCATTTAGCAAGAATACAGTGTGTGTAGGCACATGGTCAATTTGTCTAAAATTGCCAGAGTAGCTAAGTATGTTTTCCTCATCAGGTTTTTGGTTATGTGCCATAGTGAAATGTACATAATACCAGCTGTCAAATTATCTGCAGTGCACATTGCTTACACTATGTTTAAATGCTTTTGAAAAATTGGAAATTTAACCAACAGAATGAAATCCACTGAGTTAATCAGTGATTATTTCAGCACTGATGTAAGAGCACATCAGTTTAGTCAAAAATGATATGCAAAATAGAAACATATTTCAGCTGAGAAATACTTTTTAAAACTTATATAGCAGAAACTTGGAATGGTTTTTCAAGGCAAGACAATGAAAAGTAGGTGTACATTGTAAGTCAGTACTCAGGTGAGATTACCCTCTGCCAGCCTGGAGGTCTTATTGCAGGCATGGATGCTATGCCTAGGTTAAATGAAGCTCTAATTACTTGTACATAAAAAGAGTATGGTCTTCAAGCGTATACTTACAGCATTAGCTTAACCTTGTTCCAGACAGAATAATAATTTTAAAAAATGCTAATGTTTGGTTCCTTTCTTTAGTTAATCTATGATCTGGGGGTGTCATTCCGCTTGATCTTCTGGGTGTGGGCAAGCTTGGCTTGTCTTGTCTTCCTCAACTGCTTTCTTAATTGGCCTGTGGAGCCTTTCCCCCCCCCTGAGGAGATCAGCTACACGTCAGTATTCCATTCTGTACATTTATCTTTAATGCAAACAATATACTGTATATTGAGTAACACTTTATTTCAATTATTAAGCTGGCCTTGTCTTTAATGTTGTACTTTGATGTTTGTAGTCTTTTGTTTTCCCCCGTGTGTCTAAAGTGGACTAGTCCGTCTGTATTGCCACCTCTGTTGATTTATTTGTTTGCTTCTGTTCAGTCAAAATCTACATTTTGATTCGTCAAACTCTTTTTTTAGGGGGAAACTGTGTCCCTTGTGCCTTGACTGCCTTGGTCTCTCACAAACAGCTTACCCAAATCATAAGTCTGCTATTACCTATTGATTATGTAAACAATCTTGTCTATTCGTTAACAGTAGCTGTTTCGCATTAATTATGAAACTGTATATAGTATAGTAGTTCTCCGGGAGACATAAAAGAAATAGTAGTTATTGATTAGTTAATAGTGAACCACTGCATTCATCTGTGTGCTATTACTTACTAATTCGTTAATCAGAGTTTCTAGTTATGTTAATAGCAGTTATTAGAAAGTTAATATTGTATTATTCATTTCTTCCTGTGTAGTGGATCCATATTCTAAAGTGTTACCTATATATTGTGTATGTCTTTGTAAACACGGACACAAAAAGAGACAAAGCAAAATGACTTCACACTTCACTGTTAGAAAATGGTTCTGTTTTTGTGTAGTCAGGGGTTCTTAACTTCCAAAAGGGATCTTCTGTTAGGGAAACACTCTGTTATACAGGTCTACATACAACCTGTAACGGTTCTCCTTGCTGAAAAAGCCCTAAAAGTTCTCAATTTAACCTTTTTTTTTCTTCTAAAAAAAATGTCTAAGAACCGGTGTCAACTGAATACTACAGAGTAGAATAGTTGCACAATAATTTGTACATTTGTTCATTCATTTGTATAAAAATATTTGCTTCATTTCTTCCTTTTTTTCCATATTACAGTAAAAAAGTAAAGCTGAGTGGTGTAGCAATGGATCATAAAGTGACAGGGGATCGCTGCTATAGTCATGTAACCACTGTAGCGCGGGAAATTACTAAAAAACAGGTTTTGGATGAGTATAAACAAAGCAATGGAGCAGCTGAACAGTGCCAGGGTGAGAGTTACACAAACATATGCATACATACAGTGCTTGCACACATCTGCAATCACAGAAAAGCATACCGTATTACATGTGGTGTCTGTGTACTTTTAGGTACCCAGCCATTTCGCCGCTCTGTGTGTTCTGCCATCTTCTTGTGGAGTTTGATCACCATGGCGATCACCCAGCTCCGCATCATATTTTATATGGGAGCCATGAATAAGATGCTGGAGTTCCTGGTTACACATGGTGACCCCAATGGTGAGCATCCCATACTGCCCTACTTGACTGATTTTGAAATTAAAGGTTGAATCAGATGTGACTTAGTTACACAAACGCCATGTCCTCCAGAAAACTGTTATTCCGAACAGTTTATGTACAATTTACAATTTATGCACAAAACTGTGCAATTATGAAACTGGGATATTTGCTCTTTTTTTTCCCTCCTTCTCCATCCTCCTCACTGTGTGGGTGGGCAGTGTGCTTATAGTATAAGTCCATTTGCTGTCAAATATTGAACTTTTTTTTTTTTTTTTTTTTTTTTTTTTTTTTTTTTTTTTACCAGTGAACAGTGAAGATGCTTTGCAGACATGGCCTGAATTTTAATTTTTTTTTTTATTTTTAACTACACTTATATTTTTATATCAATTACTTGGTTTGTGCAGATCAACAACCATTTGTCTCTTTTATGTTAAAAGTTCTTTGGCTTTTCCCATAGTAGTGGATGACAGAGGTTTGCATCTGTGTAACCTCATATTCATACAAAAACAGAGTTCCAGGGGACTGAGAGCAAATGAAAAATAATATGTTTATACAGAATGCCAATTTGTTTGCATTTATTTAAAATATTCTGTAGGGGTGGAAGGCAAGGTGGCTTAGTGGTTAGCAAGTTTGCCTCGTGGGGATGGGGGTTCGAATCCCGCCTCTGCCCTGGGTGCTTGAAGTTTGCATGTTCTCCCAGTGCTTTGAGGTGTCCTCCGGGTACTCAGTTTTTCAACCCGAGTCCAAAGACATGCACTGTAGGCTGTTTGGCATCTCTAAATTGTGTGTGAATGTGCATGTGATTGTGCCCTGCGGTGGGTTGGCACCCCGTCCAGAGTGTCTCCTGCCGTGTGCCAAGAGGTCCCTGGGATAGGCTCCAGGCTCCCCACGACCCTGTGCAACATAAATGGTATGGAAAAAGGGTCGATGCATGGATGGATAGATGGATGGATGGATGGGTGGATGGATTCTGTAGCTGTGTCAAAAATGTTTGGCATTCTGAATACTTAAGGCTAAATGCATTAAAGTGCGTCCAGTCCAATGAGGGCATGGCCTCACACATAATACTCAACCACTGAAAACATTCTCAGCGAAACAGACAGTATGTTTTATATGTGTTTACATGCTTAACTTTATCTTCTATCTCTCTTCTGCTCCAGCTCCAGAAGAGTTGGTGAAAGAAGCAGAAGAGCAAGGTAAGAAAACTCCAAAATTAAGTTAACAAGGAGGGCAATTTAGACATTTTTCCATGAATGCATTTACTATTTTCATTTCAAGGATGTTGAAGTACGTAATATCTGATGTGTGCTGTATGCATTTCCTCAGTGAGCCTCTACTCATCTATCTTCGGCACTATGCAGCTGCTGTGTCTCCTGACCTCCCCTCTTATTGGGTACATCATGGACTGGAAGATGAAAGAGTGCGAGGAGGACAGTAGTTTGGTGGATGGAGAGAACAGGTGGCTATAGAGAGTCGAGAAGACAACATAGCTCTAACAAGTAGCTCAGTTTAATTCATTTCATAATCTATCACTATTAATATGTTAATGAATATTTTCCCACAGGCCACCCAAGAGAGACAGAAAGATCCAGAAACTCACCAATGCAATCACAGCTTTTATCTTCACTAATCTCTTGCTGGTGTTGTTTGGCACCACATGCTTGATAGACAACCTTCCTCTCCAGGTAGTACACACACTTGTATACATATCTTTGTGCATGGATACCTATATTTATGTATACAAATCATTGTAAATATCATTTTCTCTCCCTCACTGTCATAGTTGATGTCCTTTGTTCTTCATACTGTTGTAAGAGGTTTCATTCACTCTTGCTGTGGAGGACTCTATGCTGCTGTGTAAGTCATTACATTATGTACAGGAAGGTTCAAAATTATTGGCACCCATAAGTCTATAAAATGAACAAAACATGTGTTTAAGATCAATAACATGAGTAATATTTTCAGCCCATGAAAGTTTCATTCTCTCAAGATTATCACTTTGTTGATGCTGTAACCTTTTGTGGTAATTGATGAACTGAGTTTATTGTGATTTCATATATATTTAGAGTCAAAGAAGGCCAACTTAATAGCAGTACAAGGCAATATAATAGTGTATATATATATATATATATATATATATATATATATATATATATATATATATATATATATATATATACAGTATCACCCCTCACACGAGTACACCCCTCACATTTTTGTAAATATTTGATTATATCTTAATATTAAATAAAATATTTGATTATATCATGTGACAACACTGAAGAAATGACACTTTGCTACAATGTAAAGTAGTGAGTGTACACTTTACATTGTAGCAAAGTGTCATTTCTTCAGTGTTGTCACATGAAAAGATATAATCAAATATTTACAAAAATGTGAGGGGTGTACTCACTTTTGTGAGATACTGTGTATATATATATATATATATATATATATATATATATATATATATATATATATATATATATATATATATATTGCCTTGTATTGCTATTAAGTGAGCCTTCTTTGACTCATATTAAACCACTTATAGTTTGGCTGTGACCAGTTTTTATATCACACGGCTATCTTGAACTTATTTTTGATCAGTTGGAGAAAACTTCAGTCATAATGAAATATCAAATCATGTTCACTTTCCTGGTTGTCAGGTACCCATGTAACCACTTTGGCACTCTGACGGGCCTGCAATCTTTAATAAGCGCTCTGTTTGCGCTCCTCCAGCAGCCACTGTTTGTCTTCATGTTGGGTCCACTTAGGGGAGATCCTTACTGGGTGAGACACACACACACACACACACACACACACACACACACACACATACACAGACAAATCAAAGACAGTTTCATTATAGCTCCATCTTAATATGTTGTAACTGTGGTTGTATGCTGTGGTGACATTTCTGTATTTTAAATGTAATTATGTTTAGGAAAGTTCCACTCTATTAATCTGACTAAGGATCATTTGATTTGGCTCAAAGATCTATATGTGTGAAGGAATGAAGGATTGTAATGTACAGTGTAAAAGAAAAGGATGTTTCCCTCATTATTTAAATAAGCCAAATGATCATTATAATATTCATAAACATAATTTTGTTTTAATTTGGTTATAGATGCACAATAAAAGTGTGAATATAATTTCATTATTGTGCAAGCCCTACACGAAAGTCTTTGGTGCATCTAATGGACTTCTATGTTTTATTGTTGTCCTCCCCATCAATAGATCAACTTTGGGCTGCTTATTTTCTCAGTGCTTGGCTTTCTGTTGCCAGGATACCTGTTCTACCATCGCAGACAACTCATTAAACAGAAGAAGGTACGGGATCAGGCAACAACTGACCAGTCAGAAGTTGTTTGTAACCAATCAGCAAAAGGCCTTGAGAAACTCTACAGTGATGGGCTTGATACAGACAAGATTTAAGAAGGAGCGATATAGAAAACGAATTTGTGACAAAGGCAATTGCATTCTTGCTTTTCTGAACAACAAACTTGAATACAAACAACCAAAGATTTACACCATGGACATTTTAAGGGGACATTTAGGGAAATTTATATTCAGCCGTATGGTGGGATTAAAAAAGGGAGCAATTACAAAAAGGTCCACATTTTCAAATCGCACAATTTGTAAATTCTATGGATGCAACTTTTAGGTCTTATGACCAAGCCAGCAGGATTGTTTTTAATAAATAAATAAAATAGACCTCATTTACCAAGCTGAATAGAAACAAAGGTATTTGCAAACCAATCGTAGCAGAAGTTGCACAAAATGTGGTATTAATGAAAAATTATTTATTCGGAAAAACATTTGAAACTCGGATAATTGTTGTGCAGTACTGATACACAGATTATTCTGACAAGTTTCAATGGCTTATCTAGCATAAATGTAGTGAAACCTTACACTGAGCAATCTAGAACAAATCCACAAATTAAAATACATAAGACTAAAAAAAGAAATGGCACCCAATAACAGGAGGAAGAGTTAGTCTCTGTCCATGGTAACCGACGCAATGCAGTAGCTGAGCTGCATTACTGGAGCCACACAATGCTTAGAAGACACTCTTTCACCGTTTAGTTGCCATTTTGTCAGTTTCAGCTCTCTGATAGCTTTGCTTTTTATGGTGTTCTGTGATGTGGGCATCACTAAACTTAAATCTGTGCTATGAATGTGCTTGGTGATTTATAGGCGTATATGAAGAAACGTTACCGAAACCAAACCTGGCGGGAATTTAGGTTTCACTTACAAAAACATATTAATGACTGATGAATGTAATGCACTTTGCAATAAATCATCACATTATACTGACTGGCTGATATCACCATAAGCTACCTCCAGTTAGAGGTAAACCATTACTCAGTTAAACCATTACGTCTAAGTCTGTTGCTACTGAATGTGTCTGTTTAGAGCACTTTTTAATAGTATTGTTCTGTTAGTCACTGCAGTTTGTACTGAGTAGAAGAAAGAATGTATGCTTGCTTATTATACTTAGTTTGTTTTAATGCGTGTTTGTGTTTGGAAGTCAGTGCTTCTGTTATGAGGATATGAGTTCAAACCACAGCACTGTTACGGTTGGCTCCTTGAGTAAGATCTTTAATAAAAAACTGCACAATTGTATCCTGTTACAACTGTAAGTGTCTTTGGAAAAAATCCTCAGCCGTATGAGTAAAAACACATAAATTTATGGTTGCCAAATTATTTGCTAACTGCGCTTTGAACTTGTACACCATTACTTTGTACTTGAAGTGTGTGATTATATTTTCATTTCAGTGTTATAGAGCTATATACAAATTGTTTTAACAAATGTCAGCCTACTTTAGATGCAGAAATGCGGAATCAATCTAATGATATTGGGAGAATATGATAAGCTAGTCCTATTTACTGACAAATTAATGTTTTGGTGGACTTCCACCTGAAAGTTTGATGAGTTGCACTTCTGCTATCAGGGATGTATTTGTCTGTGAACTTGCTTTTTATGTATTAACCTTTCTTTCAACAAATGTCAAACAACAGTCCGGACCTTCAGTAAGAAGGTTACAGGGTTATACAGTGCTGTGAAAAAGTATTAAACAAATTTATATATATTTTTTGGTACATCTCATACTTAATGCTTTTAGATTTTCAAACCAAATACAACCTGAATAAACACACAATACACTTTTTATTTATTTTATTGAAAAAAAACAAAACAAAAAAAAATATCCAACACCTATCTCCCAAGCGATAAACTAATTGCCCCCTTAAATGTAAAATCTGGTTGTGTCACCTTTAGCAGCAACAACTACAACCAAATGTTTCTGGATGCTTTGGATCATTGTCTTGCTGTATAATCCAGTTGCATTTGAGTTTCAAATTATGTACTGCAGACCGGACATTCTCCTTTAGGATTTTCTGGTAGAGAGCAGGATTCATGTTTTCCTCAATTATTGCAAGTTGCCCAGGTCCTGAAGTAGCAAAGCATCCCCACATCATCACACTTCCACCACCATGCATGACCGTAGGTATGATGTTCTTTTTGTGGAATTCTGTGTTTGGTTTATGCCAGATGTAACAGGACCCCTGTCTGCTCAGTCCACAGAACATTCTCCCAAAAGGTTTGAGGATCATCAAGATGTGTTTTGGCAAAATTCAGAAGAGCCTTAATGTTCTTCTGGGTTAGCAGTGGTTTTCACCTCACCACACTTCCATGGATGGCATTTTTGCCCAGTGTCTTTCTGATAGTGGAGCTAT
>NC_030418.2:27602921-27672921 GCF_001660625.3 Ictalurus punctatus | reverse complement strand
ATGAATAACTAAGGGAATTTGGCCTATGTGTTACCCCATATTTATACCCCTGTGAAACAGGAAGTCATGGTCGAACAATTTCCTGTTCCTAGTCACCCAGGTGTACTAAAAAAAAAGAGTAAAATATCAATGGGAATATACTTCAAATATATTTTTCTCATATAAATTCATAGGGCTGCCAATAATTGTTGCACACCTATATTTAACAAGGATTTTTTGATAAACCTGTGTTGTGTTTGCAATTGTTTGATATCCATGAGAGCAGAGTATTTTTTGGAATTGTTTTCAACAAAAGATCAAAAGGTTAAACAATAAAGACATTTTTTTTTACAGCCTTCTTTGATCATATTTACCAAGGGCGCCAATATTAATGGAGGCACTGTATCAACATTGCAGGTAATGACCATTAATCAAAGTTCAACTACATGGTTTCCCAAAAGTCTAATAACATAATAATGTGCATAGGAAAAGCTCTTTATTTATCAGTTAAACTGAAGTGGCCCTGACAGCAAGGTAAATGTGAAGCAAGGATGGTGGTTGTTTTGTTCAGTCGTCAAAATAATGGTCACACAACTCCAAGGATATGAGCTACTCAAAGAGAGACTACTTTAGCTTTTGTCCATTGTATTCAAGATATACTTAAATGAATAAAAATGATTTTGAAAAGATTACCTGCATAAAGCCACTTGCATTTGTAGACACTATATTTGCAGTGTAACTGGTATTTCTTTTTCATAAATTGTGTTCCAATTCAGTTTAAAAGAGACTGCAATGACCGCACATCAACGACATCCTGGAATAACAGCTCAGCTTCGAAAATGGGCTGGCAAGAGTAACAGTGCTAGATTTTTACAATGCACAGGCAGTATCACCATGCCATAAATAGAACCTTGTGAAATCTCACATCTAAAAAACAGCATGCACGTGTCAGTAGCCATGGTGCGCACATGAAGCTGGCAGAGTGTTCACAGACGAGTCATGGTACATTGTTTTAGCTTCGTAAGAGAGCTCTCAGCCAGCAAACAGAAAGTTACTAACATCTAATTGTCAGATTAACAGGCTGGAGAGAGAAAATAAAGGGGTGGACAGTATGTTAAAGTCGTTTGCTGCTCTGTGAGATGTTTAGACAAGATTGTTAGACAAACTCTTTAGATAAACACTTAAAGATGTAAAGGATATTAGCTATCTTGATTTTCTCTGAGGTGGTATGGTGGTGTAGCTGGTAGCATTGATGGTGCATAGCTCCAAAGTCCCTGGTGTGATCGTGAGTTTGGGTTTAAGTATGTGTGGAATTTTGCATGTTCTCCCCATGTGCGTGTGGGGTTCCTCCATGTTCTCCGGTTTCTTCCCCCCAGTAGGTGGATTGGTTACACAAAATTACCTTTAGTTGTAAATGTGTGTGAGTGTGTGCATGGTGCCTAGCAATGGACTGGAATCCCATCCAGGGTGTATTTCCGCATTGCTCCTAGTGTTCTTGGGATAGGTTTCGCAGTCACTGTGACCCACCAGGATACATCTCTTACTCAAGACAAATGAATGAATCAGTGATTTCCCCCTGTTTTAGTCAGGTTTGCCTTTTCTACTGTTTTCTGTTCAGCCCAAAGCTGTGTTTGAAAAGTGTTTGAATAAGTCAGATGACTTGTGTAATAATCATTACACTTGCCTTTCCTTTAATAGCAACAGAATTCATTTTAATCCGTCTAATGCAGGTGATTAAACAAGCATAAATCATCTAATTGAACCACTGCATTAATAATCATACCTGCAGCTACACCTAGTCCGGGTCAGACGAGTTTGTTTATCAGAAATGCACTTTCATCATAGATAATTATGTTCCCTTCTTAATAGACCTCACCCCTACTCATTCCTCACTAAACTGCATACCATTCCTATTGTTCTCACTATAGCTACTTAGTTCAGAGTGAATGTGTTAATTTAAAAAAAAGTTACTTTTTGGTGTAGTAAAATCTACTAAATTAACTTTCTACATTTCAACATTAAAATTAAGCTTCAGAGAGAACTCGATTTTCCAAAGTAAAAATGTATCATTATTATTATTATTATTATTTATATGTAATATTTACATATTTTATTCATGTAATTAATGAACTGTATGGGAAGAGTAAGTTTTATTATATATTTACTAATACTATTTAACTGTTTTATAGTCACTGCACATAAACTAAGTCAATTTTAATCGGAAAGCATAGCTCTGTCAGGCCCATGCAGGCATTCGGGCAAGTAGAAATGTATACTTAATGATAATGAGTTTATATTGGTCACATATACATTACAGAACAGTGAAATTCTTTTCTTCACATACCCCGGCATGTCAGGAAGCTGGGGTCAGAGCGCAGGGTCCGCCATGATACAGCACCCCTGGAGCAGAGAGGGTTAAGGGCCTTGCTCAAGGGCCCAAGAGCAGCAGTGCTGGGGTTTGAACAATTTCACAATAGTTTCACAAAAATTTCACACTCGTCCACTGAAGGTAAAAAGGTTTATTACAGAAAGATGGTTAATACAGGATAGAATAAAGCTGGATAGAATAATGAGAGTGCTCTGAAACCCTTGTACTAAACCACTACTATATATGAAACACAGAGCATGACATAATTCTATGTACCGATAAGAAGCAGTTTGAGGCAGTTCGAACAGGCTTTTATTTTAGGATCTTGGACAGACGAACCTTGACAGAACATGTTTGTGTCTCTGTAAGCAGATAAACATTCTGTACTGATCTCAGTGACATGACATGGCCTTCTTAGGCGTTATCCTCAGACGAACATGAACATGAACAAGAACAAACTGATTACAAAGTGAAAAAGAGTAATTTCCCTCACATTTCCCCCATTTATCATTACAAAATATGTTAACTAAAATTAACAGAGGGCTCAAACCCCCAACCTTCCAATCAGTGACTCAGAGCCTTAACCGCCAAGCCACCACTGCCCATGATGTGATATTGTTATGGTTATTTTTCCCCTATTCTTAACATAATATAAAATTATGGCTACATGTTTTAGAACATTATTTTAATATCACAGATTTTGTCTTTTCATTTATAGGGTTACTCAGTCTTAGGATGAGCCAGTGGACAGTTGAGGCTGACTGACGGGTGTCACTCAGGATAAAGAGCAGGCCTTTCTGCTAATCTGCTCGTGTTGATGTGGTCAACGTTAAACCCCTCATTCATTGTTTAATGTTGACAATAAACTGTTTAATTGAATTGTATTTTAGTTGTGTGATCTGTGATGCAAGTATTTTAAATGCATAGACAAAATATTTTTAGATAACCTTTATCTAAAACACAATTTATATTATATATTAAAGAAAATGAATATTACACAATTATAGTGAGTAATATAACTTGATACAACAAAGTAACTGAAAATTTAAAACAGAAAAAATACAAGGAAAGCTACGTTGTTACTTCATAACAGTAAATAGTAAGATTTCTTTACTATTTTATGCCAGCAATGTTCCTGTCTTACAATTCAGATATAACTAAGTAACATTTACTTGTTACCTTCACGAATGTTAAGTTTAGTAGTGTAACTGGTTGTAGTCTGCGTTGTGTTTTATTTTATCCAAAGAAAAAGACGGACGGCAACTGGGTCGACTTCTCATTTATTCTCTCCTCTCTCTCTCTCTCTCTCTCTCTCTCTCTCTCTCTCTCTCTCTCTCTCCCATTCAACCATAACACAAAAGGGGGGCACATGTTGAAAAAAACACACAAAAAAATCACTCAAAAGAAGCGTAAAACAACAAAAATAATCACACAGATAAATAAAATAGCAATATACTCAAATTAAAATGAGAAAATAAGTATATAAATGATGATTTAAATAAAGATGAAATTAGATTAATCAGAGCTAAATAAAATCTTACCTCTCCCTTTCAACCATAACACAAAAGGGAAGAGGAGGAGCCAAAACAGGAAATTACACAAATCAATGACATCACCACAATTAAAAGGAAAACACTCAGACAAACAGACAGCCACATCAGGTACACATCCTTTTTGTGTAATTCTGCACATTAAATTTAAGGAGTGTTTTCTATACCCTTGAAACTGCCAAGTGAGTTCTTGATATTACGGTGTGATGAGGATTTCATCAAGTAAATCCTACAAGTTCCTTTTTTCGGTGCGGTAACACTAAGATGAATGCATGACAAAATGAAAGATCAATGGGTGGAATCCATGCAACCAGTACACAAAGTAGTGTATAGTTCAAACAACCACATTGTAGCGATTGCATCATATGATTGATATATTTAAATGTAGCACAGCCAGTATGGCAGTTTGTCTTTTTCCATCCCAGTAAAAACACGCATGAGGTATGATCCAGGAAGGAAAATATATCATTATAACTGTAACCTGACCTAAAAAAACCAAAAACCTAAAGGGAACAAACTTTCTAAACCTTTTGCGCAATGCTGAAGGCTTTTTTCTTCTTGTTTGTCTTTCTGTTGCCGATTTCCAAAAACTGAAGCAGATGGAAGAAACATGACATGACTTAGAAAAGCGAGTTGTACTGGGCTTTTCATTATTTTGGCTGAGCTTGAGTTATCAGAGTGATGAAAAACACATTTGCATCTGTAATTTCTTATATTAATCACACTGTGGCATGGACACAATTTTCTGCTGTGACGCATTGAAATAAGTATAAGTAAGCACTCCACCACAGACCAAATAAAAATAGCTGCATTTAAGCAGTTAAGCAGCCATGCTCAATGTGTAACAGTTGGATGGATAATTAAGCTGCCATACTCAGATAACACTGCAGTGTAAAACTGACGGCAGTGCGGGACAATGTGCCAGAATGCCTTTGAGCAGATTTCTAGCAACATGGAAGCAACTTCATTTGTGAACGAGTTGCAGTGACCTCCGGTCAATGTTAATACACTTCAACTTAAGCTACAACACAAACTGAGTCATACTAAATCAATTATATATCTAGGTAGTTTATTATGATTTATAATAACTTGCAGAAATCGCAATTCTGATGAGTCAGAAGCTGTTGCTTTATCTGATCTTTTTCTATAACAGCAGTTATAATGTAAGTGATAACAGGAAAGAACATCCCACAAGCATTCTACAACATTAAATACAGTGGATATAAAATGTGGTGGTGGCAGCATCATACTTTGGGTCTGTTTTTCTTCAGCTGGAACTGGAGCTTTAATCAGGGTGGAGAGAATAATGAATAGGACCAAATACCAGTCAATCTTGGCATAAAACCTTAAGGCTTCTGCTTAAACACTTAAGATGAAGAGGAATTTCACACTGTAAAAAAATTAACTAATTACCTCAAAATTTTTAAGCCAAATACACTTAAATATAACAACAATTTAACTCGAACTTGTTATATTTAAGTGTATTTATCAACTTAAAAATTTTGAGGTAATTAGTTTCCTCAAATTTTTTGAGTTAAATGAACTTTTTTACAGTGCACCTTTCAGCATGACAACGACCTAAAGCAAACAAATTTAAGGTTTTTGAATGGCCCAGCCAGAGTCCAGGTCTAAATACAATCAAAAATCTGTGGGGTGACATGAAGAGGGCTGTGCACGGGAAACACCCAACCAATTAGACCGAGTCAGAATGCTGTTGCAAGGACGAATGGCAAAATATTGCTAAGTCAAGATGTGCCAAACTGATAGACTCTTACCCAAAAAGATTGAATGCTGTGAAAAATCTAAAAGCGCTTCAACTAAGTATTAGTTTAGGGGTGTGCACACTTAAGCAACCAGGTTATTGTACATTTTTTATTTTCCCCCTAAAATGATTCTTATAGTTTTAATTAATTAATAGGTTACAATTTCACAATAAAGGTAGAAAAGGTTCTGACATGATTTATCTTGGTTCCACTGTTTTTTTTGGGTTTTTTTGCATCACAAGAACCTGCCATTTTAACAAGGGTGTGTAGACTTTTTATATCCACTGTCTAACTATAAACAGATCAAAAGCATGACATCATTCAATAACAAATTTAAAATTGTTCATGTGGTATAAGAGAAAAAAAACACCTTTGGATGTGTGGTTATAGGACAATAATCAATTTGAGGTTGGTAAGATGAACACTTCCCATCGGGTCACATCGCATGACCTTGTTTTTGATTATTTTCCTATAACAGCATGTCTCGTCATGTATTATTCCTTACTTATTATACTTTATTCCTTATTCTCTCTCCTCTCCACTAATAGCTGGTGTGTGGTGAGTGTTCTGGCGCACTATGGCTGCCGTCACATCATCCAGGTGGAGGAGACCCCCCCTCCCCTCCCATACTAAGTGCTTTGAGAATCTAGAATAACGCTACATAAATGTAACTGTAACTTATGTATCAGATACAGTTATTAATTAACAATTAACATAATTACATTAATTGTTAATTAATATAATTAACAATTATATAATACATCTTTCATTAAGCTATCAGACACACTTAACAGCCTGTAAGTCTAAGATTATAATCCATTAAATAGTAAAAAACCTACAACCACATCACCACACTCAAACATTCTCATTTAAGATATCTTTCATTTGAAAATAATGCTGTGTTTTAGCTTCATCCAGCCTGGGAACAAACTCATCCATGCTACAGCATGGACAACAATGTGACTTGGGTAAAGGAAGTGTTCTTGTGGAAAGTAGGTCATCAATCGATGCTTCCAGTTCTTTCATTTCTGATACCAGCAGCCATAAATCCAATGCTAACAATGACTGATCAGTGCAGAATTGCTCTGCAATAAGAGACTGATGGTATGTCATACTGATTCTCCTGCAGCTGATGTTTCTACCAAGGACAAATGATGTTTCTTTATAGACTGTGCTTAGAGTTTTAGGTAAAGCTATAATACACACAGACATTTCACATTCCACTCTGTCCACAAACTTAAAACAGCAGCAACTTAACTGTGTCTGATTTGTCCAGATTTTCATGCTGCTTAATTAGAGATATATGGCTGAAGTGAATAACATTGATTATCTCATTACAGTGGCAGCTGTCAAGGGGTGGGATAAATTAGGCAGCAAGTGAACAATCAGTTCTCAACGTTGATGTGTTAGAAGCAGGGAAAATGGGCAAGCGTAAGAATCTGCATGACTTTGACAAGGGCCAAATTGTCTGGTGGGGTGTCCCCCAAAAGTGGTCCAAACAAGAACAACTGATGAAACAGTGAAAGGGTCATGGGTTCCCAATGCTCACTGATGCACGTGGGGAGCAAACGCTAACCTGTCTGGTCCCACAGAAGAGCTACTGTAACACAAATTGCTGAAAAAGTGAACACAATACACAATATTGGGCAGGTGGTTTTAATGTTATGGTCGAGACGGTATGGTCTGAAAAATTATACGGCATTCTGTAAGAAAGACAGATCTGGTACATTTTGACATCCAGGAAATAGGAAATGAAACCTAGATCCTAGATTTACCATGATACCTCTGTAACTGAGCCCTATTCATGAAAGAAGGATACATTCATTTGTTCATCTTCAGTAACGTTATCCCAGTCAGGATCACACTAGATCTGGAGACTATACCAGGATCTTTGTATAAGATAGCGCTCCATCTTACAACATTCACACCTGGGGCCAACTATTCTATGTAGTGGCATGTACCACTGCAACTGCAATTCAGAGGCAGCAGAGGGCTCTAAAATTTACAAACTGCTCCTTTAAGTTAACATTTCAAAATTTACAAACTGCTCCTTTAAGTTAACATTTCAAATAGATGAAATATTTTACCTTTGATAGCTTCGATGATGGTGTTTGAGGCATACAAACTATTAACAGGAAAGATTAGGTTTGTCAGTAGAGGAGCCGACGAGTTGTACTTGTTTCTTTCTTGAGGTTAATTAGACAAAATAACACAGATTCTCATGTTACTTTGAAACCGGAAAGTGCGAAGACCTGAAACTTGCAATCACAAACCTCTGACACTGGAGACTCCTTCCATAAATGTTAAATCTCTCTCTCTCATCAGTAGAGATGTAACTGAATGTTTTTATCCTAAATTTAATATAAGGTGTGTACATGTATGGCATTTGGTAGATGCCCTTATACAGAGCAACTTACATTTACCTCATTTATACAACTGACGATAAAGGTCTTACTTAGGGGCCCGGTGGTGGTGATGGGATTAGATCTTATAACCTTCCAATTAGTAGTCTGATGTCTTAACCACTGAGCTTCCACTTATTAACACATGGGATGTGTATTATTCCTTGTGAAGTGCCTTGAACCGTTTAGTGTTATTCAATGCGTTGACGTAATTTCCACTGAAACAGGAAGTCAGGGTGGGACATCTAGAGTGGCTCCGCCTCTTTTTAAATAGCCAATAGCATTTAGATTACCTCACAGCCCAGGCTTATGGCATGTTCAAGTCAGAAAGATTGTATTTACTAGTTGAACACACCACAAAGTCGTAATTACGAGTGGGAAACTTAGGAGCTCTGAGTTTCCAGGTTGGACTAGTTGATGGTAAATTTGTTGAAATGGAACGTTTACTCGTCTCAGAGGCTGATTCCATTCATTCATCCATCTTCAACCGCTTACTTCTTTTCAGGGTCGCGAGGGAACCTGGAGCCTATCCCAGGGAGCATCGGGCACAAGGCGGGGTACACCCTGGACAGGGTGCCAGTCCACAGCAGGGCACAATCACACACACCCATTCATACACTACGGACACTATAGACACGCCAATCAGCCTACCATGCATGTCTTTGGACTGGGGGAGGAAACCGGAGTACCCGGAGGTTTGCAGGTTCTCCCCGCATGTGTGATTCTCCGCATGCCCGCAGCATGGGGAGAACATGCAAACTCCGCACACACAGAGCCACGGGAATCGAACCCTGACGCTGGCGGTGTGAGGCGAACGTGATAACCACTAAGCCACCGTGTTACAATATAATAATATGTATTACAATATAATATAATACAATTACAATATAATAATATGTAATGATAAATTTTACAGTGGCTTCATAAATTGATTAAAAACATTTTAAAAAAGAGCAAAACACACATAATGTGCATTCTTTGCTCTTCATTTACTACTTAATTACGACTTCCCAACTCATAAATATGAACTTCCCAGGAGGAATGTACAGTGAGCTGTACTTGACAGTTACAGTTGCCATGGCTTTTTATAGAGAGTATACACTGATGTCACTTTACGCCACAACATGCCGCCTCCGTTGGACTGAGTTGCAAAACATCCAGCAAAATGTCTGGTTTTAATAGGGGAAGCTGCGAAAACGCTAGTATAACTAATGATTATCAGCTTAAATTAAATGTAGTTGGACTCGACAGTGACCCTTACAACTTTCCCAAGAACCTGCGGTCCATGGACATTGATATGTGGCCAGAAAGCTTTCTCAATCTATAAATGTTTTCCCAACATTTATATGTACCTGATTTCGACACCAGGGAAATACATTAAGCAAAGCCTGAAGGCATACAAAAGCTTTGATGCTTGGTCCTACTTCAAGGTGGGATTTGTTGGAGAAATTACAGTGATAAGAACATCAATAAACATTCTGGTTGTATGTGGACAGGTATGTACAAATATTTTTATTTTATTATATGAGGCAGTGGTGGCTTAGCAGTTAAGGCTCTGGGTTACTGGTCAGGGGTTCAAGCAACAGCACTGCTAGGCTCTGGGTTACTGATAGGAAGGTCGGGGGTTCCAGCCCTGCGCTGCCAAGCTGCCACTGTTGGGCCCTTGAGCAAGGCCCGTAACCCTCTCTGCTCCAGGGGCGCTGTATCATGGCTGACCCTGTGCTTTGACCTCAACTTCCTGGCATGCTAGGGTATATGAAGAAAAGTATTTCACTGTGCTGTAATGTATACATGACCAATAAAGACTCATTATCTATATAATTTTATCTGGTAAACTGTAAGCTAGCTAGTTCTAGTTTGTTTGTTTGTGAAGGTAAAACCCAGTCAGAGAATGAATGAGCTCCCATTATTCATCAATGGAAATAGTCAGCATTTAAAAATAAATACGTAGCAAATTACTCATGATTGTACAACATGAATACCACACGCCGAAAGAACTTACACTTACATTGCTCGACTTAGTAAAAAAAGGACTGAATTGATTTTTTTTTGGCACTCTGTAAAAAGATAGCTCCGAAATTCTTGTTGGATCCGTTAGCACAGTCGATCTCATAACAACTTTTTCCCATTTTAGATGCGTTTTTTTCCCCACGCTCTAGGCGACGCTAATGCTGCCGCTCAGTCTTTGTTCCACTCAGTGAGTGTGTCCGTGGCGATCTCTGGCTACCATGACGTCATGTGCATACATAATAATAATATAATTTTGTGGGCGGGACATTTCAGATTCTAGACAACATTTGATTGGACAGAAAATCTGATGAGCGCCTGAAGTGCAGAATGATGTCATCAAAGCTGTCCATCTGTACCGTGGGTAGAGAGAGACCGTACCTACATTTTCAAACGCGAATTCTGTCATTGTTTTGAATCACACTAGCTTATAAAGAACCTTAATGTGAACATATTCATACTGAAAGCCACAAAAGTTCAGTTTTGATTTCCTGGGGACTTTAACACATCGCAGCACGATGAAGTAGTCAACTCAACACACTCTGAAATAAAAAAAGGAAACCAGTGTGTAACTTTTGCTGGGTTTGTCATTTAGTTTTGTTTTTTTTAATTATTATTTATTTCTAGATAGTTTATGTAGTCGTGACTGTCCGTAATGTTGAACAGCTTCCTCCCTCCGAGCTGTCACGGGGTCTAACAGTGAGTTTTATTAGCTTTTAATGAGCTCCGGACTCGCTGTATTGCTCGCAGGCTGTGGATGTGGATGTCGCCGCCCTCCTCTGGCTGCTCTGCCGCGTGTGATTGGGTTAAAGTCGGCTCCCCTTTCCCCTCTAACCCGGTGATGTTGGCCGTTTCCTGCCTCTTCTGCCCAACTAGTGGTAGACAGAGAGTGCTGAAGCTCCTGTGAAGCACGTAGCCTGGACGAGCGGGTGGCTTTAACACCGAAACACGAAACCATCCACTGAAGCAGCGTGTCCAGACCTGCAACCATGCGACGGAAATCGAGGATATTACTATGTTTCGCTGTGCTCTGGATCCTAGGAATCGCGTATTATTTCTATTCAGGAACAACGCTACATCGGAAGGTAGGATGAGGTTTCACCGCTTTGCTAATGATGAACACGGGCATGTATAAGCGCACGCCTGGTTCTACTCGCCTCGGTTTGTTTTGTTCGTGTTTTGCTTTTGGTTTCCGGGTAAAAACTCTTCCACCACGCCGGTGTGAAAGCAGGTAGGAACTTTATCAGGCGATTTTGACCCGTCACAGAGAGTGGTCGTGTTATTTACTCAGAGACTGTTCTCGTGTTTCACAGCCTTGTGCCTTCCTTCTGCTGTGATTGAATAGTGGACTAGCAGCTAGTGCTAGCCGAGTGCACACTCAAACGGTCGAAAAGCAGATATTTCCTATATTTGCTCATGTGTTTAGACAACTTTCACATCAAACGTCGCTCTTCGAGACCTCAGTCGGAAATGTTTCCTTCACTGACCGGTGAAAGGTCGGCATAAAAACCGCCAACTAGCTAACGCAGCTACAAAGTAACGGCTCTAATGTTACTTGAGGAAAATAACTGGCCATGTTCGCTGGGTGCTCTGCTGTGAGAGCCCCTGCTCTAAACTTTTTGTACACAAGGGTCCTGTTTAACTGTAAAATAACTTTTCTCTACATGATTATTTTATTTACATAACAAACTATCCAAATATTATACTCGTTATTTAAATGTGTACTGTAGTATTTGGGCTAATTGTTTAACCCAAGAGAACTTTTATTTATTTATTTATTTATTTATATTCCTGAGCTTTCCACACAGAACACATTTCTGTGATGTTCACTAGGTTCATGCTGATAATTATAAACTGAAATATTTGAGTTGTTGAGGTTTGATTCAAACCTGTTCAATTAAAGTGATCAGGCAAAAAAGTAAAAGTATTCAATAACAAATAATAATTGGATAATTGTGGGTTGTAAACACAGACCCCATGTTGAAAACATGGCACTTGAATGCCAAAGTGATTTTGTTATTAGGGTGTGCAAACTTTTTTTTTTTTTTTTTTTTTTTTTGGTGTCCAACGATGTCTTGCGGAGTAAAAAAAAACCGTGAAGCTGTAAGACAAATATGCTCCATAAGGTCAACCTAGTCACATCATTGGAGCTTTTTCATTCCTGAACCTTCCACTCATGTGTTTCATATTACCATCACTTCCTGGTTTGCTTAAAATTGCAGTTAAAATGAACATTATTTAGCCTGTACTTGTCATATCCCTATCCCAGGGAATTTGGGGCTCAAGTCGGGGGTCACCTTGGACGGGGTGCAAACCCACTGCAGGGCAGCATTCTCACTGGTACAGTCATAGTAAATTGTTAGCCAGAGTGGAATTAGACCAAGTTGTTGATAAAGTAAGTTTAAATTATTAAAGAACTTAATCATAATATGAATATTTTGTTCAGTTGAAGGACAATGAATATATATACACACAAGTTGTTCAGGGTGGATTTTCCTTTACTTAGTCTTAGAACTATAATAACTAAGGCATCTATAACAGTATTACCTGATACTCCTTTGTCATGCCATTACAGATAATAGATACTGAATCCTACTCCTAATGACACACCCCACTTTGAGAGCTTTTAAATAATGTTGTTTCTGAATATTAAACATTTAGCTTGCGGCATGTTTGGAGTACGGTATAGTATGACGTTATGTAGGCCAGTAATACGAAACGTGGTCATCTACCATTACTGATGGACCCTTGGCTGAGAAGTTTGGTATCGATTGGTGTAGTATTTCTTTCAAACTCCATTTTGGAACTTGCTGGTGTTGATTTATTTTGCACTTTGGATTTTGTTTATTCTTTGGTCCCATGAACATCCCATTCATCTGTGTATGGATTATGAGAACACCAGTTTATTTGTCGACCATCGATGGCTTTTGTTTGTATGACTAAAGACCTATAAACGGTACACGCACCAATTCAGTGAAAGGAGATAACTTGCACTATACTTCTGAGTTCAGAGAAGATGTGGTGAAAAATACCTGACATAATAATGTTCAAACTTGGTAATCACAGGTTTCTGGATTTCACACCACATGGTACTGGAGCAGCATTGCTGAAGCGTTTGTTGTCGGGTAAATATTTGTAAAACTATAAATAGTGTATATGTTAGGAGTATCACTCAATCGAGACACAGTTCTTTCATTCCTTATAACTGCAAGAGCACCGAGAATCACCTGGACATCTTATTGTGTGTGTTCACATGCATGCTGAGATCTTCCTAGGTTTCTCTTTTTAGCATTGTTAGTCTTGTTGGCAGCACTCACTGCGCTGTTTGACGAGTTGCTCTTTGTTGTTGCTCACTCATGTCTCATTCCTCTACCATCTCCTCCATGTATTTCCATCTAGATGACCAGCAGACCTTTGAGTGTGGCGTGAACTCAGCACAGGGTCAGGGAGGGAGGGAGAGGTGGAGTGGCAGTAACATAAACTAATGTCAGAATAATTCCAGACTGAGCTGGTGAACATTCTCCTTTCCTATTGGCTCTTGGTCGTTAATTACCCTAGAAGTCTGATTGCTAGCTAGTAACTTCCAGCTGTGAAGAGGCTGACAATCTGTTGCATTAGTAGTCAACTCGTGTAAATTCAGAGTACAGCTACAGCCTGTCAGAAGTGCTTCCTATTTTCAGTGCACTTGGGCAATAGGAGACAAAGAGGGCAGTCTTGGAATAAAGTGAAGTTGCCTGTAAAATGGTGACATGGATTGATCTACAGAAATGAGGTCTTACACGAAATATGTCCATTCAGTCACTTTGAATAATCCATGCCAAGCAACATGGGTTCAACTGACAGAAAATGAATAATGAATAATAGATAAAGGTCATTCAAATTAATATACACTTTGACAAAGATATGTGGAAATTCTGTCAGCAGCCTTACACTCTCTTCTGAAGAGCCAGAACATGGTCTCTTGAATGGAGCTGACTGCATAGGAAAAATGGCAAAGACTGTACTAACCCCCTGCCGGTAATGTTCATACTGTCACTGGAGTTGGGTTCCCTCCATCTCCACTTCCTCTCTCCACAGGAATGCCCAAGCTATCTGTCAACTGGCAGGTCTGTGGTTGTTTTCCTGCACCACATTGCTGGTAAACCTGCTATACTAACTGGATCCGTTAACTCACGGCACCAGGTCTTGGGCCAGGTTTCCTCCCATTCACTCCACATTCTCTTTGCCAATTGGTGACCTTGTTGGAAAGTTTTAGCATGAAGGTCTCCAGGTGATTCTCACGGACTCTGGCAGTTCACAGAACCACAGTTACGTACACTGAATGGTGGAAAGGATGTGGACACTTGACTGTCACACTCGTATGTGGTTCTTCCCCAAATAGTGGCCACAAAGTTGGAAGCGCACAATTGTATCGCATTTCTTTGAATGCTGTAGCATTAAGATTTCCCTTCACTGGAACTAAGAGGCCCAAACATGTTCCAGCATGGTGATGCCCCTGTGCACAGTGTGAGATCCATGAAGACATGACTTGCCAAGGTTGGTGTGGAAGAAGTCGAGTAGCCTGCACAGAGCCCTGACCTCAACCCCACTGAACACCAATGGGATGAACTGGAACACCAACTTTGAATAAGAAAACCTGGTGCAATCTCGGTGCCTAACCTCTTGTGTTCTCGTATCTGAATGAGCGTAAATCCCGAGAGACATGCTCTAAAATCTAAAAAGAGATGTGTCTACGTCTATCATAGTTGGATCAGCCATAGAAAAACACTCTCTGATGGAGTCCTGATTGAAGATCTGCAGAGAAAGACACAACCAAAATGAAACCTTAACTTCAGATCATGTCTTTGTCAAATTTTTGAGTCATTTTGACTCGGTTAATGAATTGGGTTTATATGTAAGGATTTTTTTTTTTTTTTTTTTTTTTTTTTTTTTTGAGCTGATATTTTATACCCCACTATGACCTGACGTCAATGGTACAACCTTTCCTTATTGTGGTATACTACCATACTGGCAAATCCCGACACCACAAATGTAGAGGAATGCTTTTGGGGAATTTTTTTTTTTTTTGTAGCTTTCCCATCTCTATGTGAATGCTGTGACTGGAAAGCCTTGAGCATTGCAACTGATGTAACTCTATTATTATTGCTCCTGTATATACTTTGTGTCCAATGTGTCATATTTGAGCTATGCAGCATGAAATGTGCAGTGGATGTGCAAGATTAGGATGCTGGATGGCAACCGTGTCACATGGTGTATATTTCTGTGCAATTGTACAATCAGTTCTTTGTTTTAAAGGCATGCCATTCATTTTGTACAATGGCATACAGTCCATCCAGCGCATTTACATTTACGTTTGTTCAGCTGGCAGTTGCTTTTATCCAAAGCAGCATACAAGTGATGCATTATTAGAATACAGCTGTTAAAGGAACTAACTAGGGCTGCAACTAACGATTATTTTCATAATCAATTAGTTGTTCATAATAAATAAAAATTATTTATTAAAATTTTTTTGGGATTAATCAGATGGGGGGGAGGGGTAAACTTTCAGTACTCTCTCTCTCTCTCTCTCTCTCTCTCTCTCTCTCTCTCTCTCTATATATATATATATATATATATATATATATATATATATATATATATATATATATATATATATATATATATATATATATATATATATATATATACATACATATATATATATATATATGTATGTATATATATATATATATATATATATATATATATATATATATATATATATATATATATATATATATATGTATATATATATATATATATATATATATATATATATATATATATATATATATATATATATATATATATATGTATATATATATATATATATATATGTATGTGTATATATATATATATATATATATATATATATATATATATATATATATATACATACATATATATGTATGTATATATATATATATATATATATATATACATACATATATATGTATGTATGTGTGTGTATGTATATAATATGTATATAATATGTATGTAATATGTATGTATATGTAACGTTGACAAACAGTACACTGAAGAAAGTCATTGTCGGTGACTCTGGGTATCCGTTAAAGCTAGCGGCGTCACATTACGTGCATATCGCAATAAAGAATCACAAGTAAACACAAGGGTTTGACAAATACCAATTATACTAGAATTGTTATACCAGTTATTACCAAGCATCACAAGCTGAAGAATGTTAACTTGGATTACCCCACAGCACTGTTGGATTCTTGAATCTGATTGGTCAGCAGGTGTTTATTCATTTTCTGTACCTCTGACATAGTGTCAGCTACAAGGCAAACCTCGGGTTTGTATTAATGTTCTCGCTCTAATACGTTATCGTTTCTATAGTAACAGCTCATTCGCGGGGTCTTGTACGGTGGACTCTTCCATGATTTAAGCTTAACGTTAGGTGAAAAGTTCAGTTTTACACAATGGAGGAACTCTTCAGGACAGCGGACCTTGCGCTTTACAGTTTCTCAGTGAAATGACCAGCTGAATTTTTTTTTTTTCCTTATTATTTATCAGCTTTGAGAGAGAGTGAGAGAGAAAAGAAAGACTGCTGTAGCTCTGGATGCTTATAGGGAAAGGAATATATAAGAAAGGAACTAGCTTATTTAGTGGATGTTAAATGTAACTATAAAAAGATAAAAATCAATGTCATACTTTAAGTGGGGTAATGATTGGCAGAGTGCCGTGGTGTAAGCACTTCTTTGCGTCTCTCTACATCACACCACTTGGTCATTGATTATTTTCCTATAACAGCATGTACCATTGTGTTTTATTCTCTATGCAGAGTACCAGTGGGTCGTAGACGATATCGGTCAATTTGAAAATATATCGGTCGATGTGACTGCTCCACGAAAAAGGTCATCAAGAAATCCATATCCGTTGCCCACTTCCTCTGCTAAACGCTGCTGTGTGGCCTTAGCTCACTTATTCTGTATAAATTTTATGATACACTTGCCTGCCATGCTACTGAAACAGTACCATCTCATGAGGCTTTCAGAAGCCACATTTAAGTAATCCACACACTTAGATGAAGTTCCCTGAAAGGATTTAATCATAAGCCCGTTTTACGGAGTTAACTTTATGAAGGTCACTTTAGGGTGACATTAATGAGCCTCGTTTTAAGTAGAGAAGTACTCCTAACTGCACATCTCCTAATCACCAGTCTTAGCAGAGTTTAATAGACGGGTATTTTTAATCTGAGGACGCTGGCAAAATGAAAAAGGAGAGGAATTCTCCTTTTTAAAAGATCTCTGATGATCTTTTAAGCAAATATGCTAGTGGCTTTATGATATATAATTTTATATACTAGTTCCATATCCCTGAAGTGATATTTGAACCTTCCGTTGCTATGAGCTCAGTCCTCGGCGAAGTGCTGCCTGTTAATTTTGCCGTGTCTTTCTTCTTTTAAAAAAAAAAATAAAATCTAAGTGCTTATAATATATTATGCTATATTTGTATTGTCGTGGAAATTAGACAACACTCGCAGACTCATCCTCTGAAGGTAAAAAGGTTTATTACAGAAAGCCCGGTTGGGTGCCTCAGGAAGAGAATATCAACCTGATGACAAGTGTTAAAATATATATGAAACACAGAGCATGACATAATTCTGTGTACCGATAAGAAGCAGTTTGAGGCAGTTCGAACAGGCTTTGTTTTAGGATCCTGGAAGATGTTTAGACGAACCTTGAATAGAACATGTTTGTGTCTCTGTAAGCAGATAAACATTCTGTACTGATCTCAGTGACATAACATGGCCTTCTTAGGTGTTATCCTCTGATGAGAATGAAATAGAACAAGAACAAGACTATTACAAAGGAAAAAAATAATAAATTTCCCTCACATTTCCCCCATTTTATCATTACAAAATATGATCACTAATATTAACAGAGAAATTACTATTCTGTGAGTACATCAGAACTTCAGAATCCTTTCACGGTTCAACTGAATTCAACATAAAACTGAAATAATAATGGCGCTTAGGCTGTTTTTGTGGATATAAAGTATCCTGTCGTCAAGCAAGCTTATTTTAGAGTGAAATGAGAATCGCCATGGTCAAAGGAATATTTACAATAGGTGTGAAATGGATGTCAATGGGTCGTCATCGTCAGTGTCGCTGGGAGGATCTGATACCCAGTCAGGTTTAGGATACAAGTCAGGTTGAACTAAATGATTTTTATTACTATAAAAAAGCAAAGCGACAGTGGGGGCGATGCCACGGTGGGCATGTGGCGTAAACGATGTGCGGCCGAACACCGTGTAACACCGGGAATACAGAGTATCGCAGCAAGCCTGCTCTTGGCACGAGTTTCCATTGCTGTATTTGTGACCAGTGAGTGCGTTTTTAGCCCTACGTGCCACTCAGCCAGTGTTTTTCTTTTTGGTTCGTTTAATTCTGTCCAGTGTGATACTATACTGAACCATATAGCAAGTGAACCAAAAAAATAAATTTCGCTCTACTGCAAACGGATTAATAGATGTGAAAGCGTCCTGAGGGCTATGCAAACACGCCGGGCGTAAGCCCGTCCTGATGTTTATCTGGTACGCCTTGAGAACACAATGACTGAAAGTAAACAGTTGAATCCAATGATCAGTGCTGAAGGCTGCATTGTGTGACGTGGCATGCGTAAATGATTGCGCAGCATGACAGCTGCTCTTTAGCCCTGTGTAAGCCCTCACTGAATGCACGCTATTCACCCTGCTGTTCAGCACAGCATGTCAATAATTGTATTATGGAACGGATATCAGATGAAATGCTGGGAGATGATCTATTTGAGAGCTGAAATTACATGCGCTGAAACACGTTCGATTGAACGAAGGCCTCCTTTGCGAAACTATGAAGACATGTCGATAGAATAGATTAATTTCCGTGTTGAATATTTGCCTTGTCGGTTTAGGAGATGCTATGAGATTAGTTTGGACATGGTGTGTGGGACAGGGAAGTGGTAGCTGGATGTTGGACTACTGATCGGAAGGTTGTGAGATCAAATCCCAGCACTGCCAAGCAGCCACTGTTGGGCCCTTGAAGCAAGGCTCTTAACCCTCAACTGCTCGCTTGTATAAATACATGTCGCTTTGGATAAGGGCGTCTGCCGAATGCTGTAATGTAATGTAACGTAATGTTCCTGGACGAAGGCAGCGTAAGTAAGAGTGGTCAAGTGCCTGTTATCTCCACCAGGAAGTGAGAAACAGGAAGAGCTGATCCGATATCTGTTCCACTATGCAATTATTGACTGGCTGATTGTTCTGCCCCCGCTGGATGGATTACTGTAGCAGTGCATCGATGGAGCTGTTTGCTTCCCACCCACGGCTTCCAGTCTGTCTGTCAGCGTCAGAACGGAGCCGAATTTGTGTGTTTGCATTAAGAACTCAGAAATGCAAGCGCGATACCATCTCATCACGCGCGCAGTGCTGCATCTCTTCTTGTAGAATAATACACAGTCTTGTTTCAAACTGGAAACTAACTGAAAAAGCAGGATATGTGATATAAAAGACTTCTGTCATCCTCACTCTGTTGGATTGATTTTCAGAGACTGCTTTGAAAAACAGAGGCAGCTTTTTTAAAAAATGAATTGCATCAGAGAGTTCAGTTTTTTTCGGTATCTTGGTCTTTTCGGTTTTTCCGCACAGACATTGATTCATACACCCAGCGGACAATACACTGGTAATTCATAGGTTTTTTTTTTTTTTAGAAACTACTTTTTTACGCTCTTCTTTGTTATAGTTTCCTTTAAAGATCAGTCACATGCTGGAAAATGCATTCAGTCTAAAATTTGAAGGGAACAGGTTTTTTTTTTTTTTTTTTTTTATAAATGAAAACCATCAATTAGTAAGAAAGGAATAAAACATGACCAGGCATGCTGTTAGATCATTACCCAGAGAACCGTACATCCCTAAGTGTCTCATTGTGCCAAGTTTTTTATACACACACACACCTTTATTTATTTAATTATATATATATATATATATATATATATATATATATATATATATATATATATATATATATATATATATATATAATATTTCAATTACAACACTATTTTGATCTCCTTATAATGTTAAATGTTGCAGAACATCTGCAGAACAAGCTACTTCCTGTTATCACTCATATTAGAACAGCTATAAACAATTTGTTCTCCTCTCTTTCTACATAATAAGAGGATAAAAATACTGCAACATGTCACGTTGCTGAGAAACCTGAAGACTTTCTGTTTCTGAGCTTTCCCTCTGACTGTTAGAAAGCAGTGACGCTGGAGACTTCTTCACAGAAATGCTGAATAAATATCTCCTTACAGAAAACCTCCACACATTTTAAAATCCGTAAGTTGTTACTATAGAAACGATATCGTATTAGAACATTTTATATTTCTGGCATTTGGCAGACACCCTCGCCCCGAGCGACTCGCGTTCATCTCGTTTATACAGCTGAGCAGTCGAAGGTTAAGGGCTTTGCTCAAGGGCCCTGCAGTGGCAGGTTGGCGGTCCAACAACTTGACCACTGAGCTACTACTTCCGTAGAACAAGCGCATCAATATCCACACGTGATTCGCCGCGCAGCTGGGACAACTGTCAGAGCGGCCGTTAAGTTAAACATCTCTGTAGTGTAGAGCGCTCTAGTGTCATTTATTCAAATACACCAGCAGTGACGCGATAGAATTTTTCCTTTCTTCCTAGCTGTCCAATTTAGTTAATACAGAAAGACGTCTGAGCTTCCAGATACTGAACGTTACTGCTAGGAAGCTGAATACTGACCAGTGAAAGTGCCGTTTCTTTCCTGTGGTCAGGATTTGAGTGATTTTGGTTGTTTAACTATCGTACAGTAATGGATCAATACATGGATCAATACATGGATCAATTGTGACCTTGAGCTCCAGTTGAAACTTCATTAGATGTAAGAATTACCAATGACACGCATTATAATAAGCAGGTTTTTTCAAATTGGAGTCAAATAAGTAAATATCCACATGGTTCATGATGAACTATTATTTATTTATTTATTTATTTATTTATTTATTTATTTTTGGATACATAAAAACTAGCTAGCTGGCATGCTTCTTGCTTTACTTAAGGATGGAAATAGAACTAAGATCTCAGGTATTACTTTTTTGTGAATGAGAGACCTTTAATAGTTCTACTGTCTGAAGTGTGTGTGTGAATGTATGTGTATAATATATTTTTCTTTGCAAAGTTGTCCCTCTTTTTCTGGGAAATGAAAGAACACAATCTTAACTTTTCTCCTTCCATAGTTACCCCACTCAGTTTGAGTGCTCTGCAGGCCTCCTTTAATTAAATTCCTTCTAAATCTCTATGATTAACAAGTATTCTTACTTGCATACGATAAGCCACTAATTGCTGCTTTCTCAGGAATCCATGGTACTAGCTGTGTATTGTAGTAATGGAATGTGGCCTGAAAAAGACACAAATGATTCAAAATAAAGAGCTGAGAGATTCTGTAAGTTAGGAAGTCAATTTTTTATTTAAAAAGAACATTTAAATTCAGCTTACACTGACCAGAACAGAAACGACTATAAAATATACAATGAAATATAAAATAAATGATAAGTTACTAGCCAGGGAAGTCCAAAGACTAAAAATGTGTCTGAAGTCTAGATTTAAGAGTAGTGATTCAGGCGGCAATTGGTTCCATAAACGTGGAGCAGCAACTGCAAATGCTCCGTCACCTTTTAAATCACCTTCTGACGTGTGATGACACGTCCCAGGAAGTCATATAAGGCGCTTGAATGTCTTGGCACATTGACCCTTTTATTTGTTCATAAGAGTTTCCTGGGGCGTTTCCGTCCTTGTTGAACATGTGCGATCACATGGGTTCAGGAATCCCTGTGTGCACGTCTGTTCTACTTCCAGTGATGTTCTGAGCAAACAAAAGCCTCTTAAACAATGTGAAAGTGTGATGCGTCTTCTTTAATATTGCTTTTTTTTTTTTTGCTGAATGGGCAGATTGTATAATGTAGGAGAGATCTAGGGTAAATGAAATAAGCTGTGGATTTCTCATCAGCGTGTTTGTTTCATAAATGTCTGGATGCAGCACTCGACTGCTATATTTATATAAAATAAAAAAAAAAATAAAAAAGGTTATTTGGGAAATTGTGCTCGGTAAGATTTTGTCGAAACGCTGCGACAGATTCACTGAAACTGGACAGGTGAAGATAGGGAAAAACACCAGAGGATATTTTCTTCTTCTAATCTTCTGCTGTCCAATTTCTTTGAGCCTGTGCCCATGATAGCCTCAGATTCCTGTTCTGGGTTGAGAGGAGTAGAACCTGCTTCTGCTGTTGTAGCCCATGCACCTCAAGGTTCGATGTTTTGTACGTGCTGAGATACTTTTCTGCTCACCACGGTTGTAAAGAGTGATTTTTGAATGACTATCTTTCCTGGCAGCTCAAACCAATCTGTCATTTTCCTCTGACCTCTTATAAACAAGACGTTTCTACCCACAGAACTCTCGCTCATGCAATGTTTTTTTGTTTTTCACACCATTCTGTGTAAACTCTGTGTGTGTGTGTGTGTGTGTGTGTGTGGAAATTCCCAGGAGATCAGCAGTTTATGAAATGCTCAGACCTAGCTGTTCTGGTACCCATATCCATTCCATGGTTAAAGTCACAGATCACACATTTTCTTTGTTCTGTCGTTTTGGTGAGAACATGAACTGAAGCTCTTGACCTGTAGTCGAGTCAGAGTCAAATCACTTTCTCACTGCAACCAACTGTAGCAGTTCCCGTGGAAGAGGAGCGGGTGTTTTGAGACTGTAACTGCATGATTTTATGCGTTGTGCCACATGATTGGCTGATTTAGATAACTGCATAAATGAGCAGGTTTACAGGTATTTTTTAATAAGGTGGATGTTGACTACTTTAAATCACTACTTCAACTGTTCCAAATTGAGATCAGTTGAGAATCGAGAGAGAATATCTTGGAGGAACCGGTCTTATTTAAAACCTCGAATTAGGGATGGGCGATATCTTATCGTGTTTTTCCCCACAATAAGAATTTGTCTTCCCATGATAATAATGATGATGATAAAGCCTAGTTTATGATGTGTTTCTGTGCGACGGTGTATGACCCATTCGCAGCTCACGTGCAGAGCGAAAACAAGTACGGCTTTATCACTAAATGAGGAGGACTTTATCACTAAATGAGGAGCTACTGTATCTCTACAATCTTTGCTTGTATTTTCACATTTGTAATCCGCTCTGGATAAAAGCATCTGCTAAATGAATAAATGTAATGTAATCTGGAACTGGTTCGGTTTCAGAAAATCTGTTTTACTTTCAGATCAATGTTTTGTGTTTCTGAGGCTCTCAAGATCACAGCTATCACTTGTAGCCATAATGTATCGTTATCGCAAGAAATACCAGAAAATATTGTGATATAGTTTTAAGTCCATATCGCCCATCTCTACCTCAGATATCTGCTCTGGTTTGTTCTTTGTTACTGGAGTGTGTGGTATCATCATGTCTAAATCAAAAGAGCTCTGGAAGATTAGAAGATTTCCCAAATACTGGATATCAATCATTCCACTATCTGGAAGATCTACAAATGGAGAAGATTTAAAACCGCTGCCTACTTGCCCACCCAGGCCACCCCCGCAAATCTAACCTGAAAGCAGACTGTAAGATGCTAAACGAAGTCTCTAAGAACCTCAGAATTTCATCACAAGATCTGCAGGTAGCTTGTGCCACTGTTGGTGTCAGAGTACCTACCTCTACTATTCGAAAGAGACAAGGGAGGTATGCCAAGAGGCATACCAGCATTTGCTGTGTAAAAAGAACATCAGGGCAAGACTAAAGTTTGCTATAGAATATCTAGGCGAGGACAAGGCCTTTTGGAGCAATATGCTATGGAAGCTGAGTCACAGACGGAGTTGTTTGAGCACAATACCAGAAACCATGTTGGGGGGAAAACCAAATGCAAGAAACATTTCACAGTTGAACGAATTTTGCATGAATCAGTGGCAAACATTTCTCCAGGTGATGTCAGAGACTGATAGACAGTATGTTCGCCTACGTAAAGTTGTTTCTGCCAAAGGGGGCGATACAGTTACTGAAGCTAGCGGTGTGCATATCATGTTTTTCCAATCTTCTAGCAGTCCAGTTTTGTGTCCACTGTAGCCTCAGTTTCATTTTGTCGGCTGACTGGAGCAGAACCTGACGTGGTCCGTCTACCTCAAGGTTTGACGTGTGTGTTCTGAGATGTTTTTCTGCTTCCCACAGCGAGAGTGGTTTTATCTGCTATTGTAGCCTTCCTGTCAGCTAGAACCAGTCTCGCCATTCACCTCTGATCTCTCAATAGAGCTGTCTTTCTTTCTTTCTCTCTTTCTCTCTTTCTCTCTTTCTCTCTTTCTTTCTCTCTTTCTTTCAATTTTTTTAAGCACAGCATTCTGTATGAACTCTGTATGAAGATTGTTGTACATGAAAATCCCAGGAGATCAGCAGTCTCTGAAATACTCAAACCAGCCCACCTGGTACCAACAACCATGCCACTGTCAAAGTCCCGGAGATCGCATTGCTGATGCTTGACGTGAACGTTAACTGAAGCTCTTGACCCGTACGTGCACAATTTTATACATTGCACTGCTGCCACATAATTGGATAATTGCTTGAATGTACAGGCGTTCCTAAGAAAAAGCCAGGTAAGTGTATACCATTACGGTAAGAATGTGATGTTAGGTTTTGCCATTACTACCGTTCTTAGCAACTTCTGTCATATCACTTATCTAACAAGAGGCCTTTTGAGAAAGGTGTGTGCACTGTTGTTCTTGTGTATTGAACCTGGAATTTCATAAACAGTGCCACTTCCTCCCGAACACTAGTGTATTATATAAACTATACTGTAGCTCTTAGAATGAACTCTTGTCTCAAGTTCAAGTGGCTTTATCATTTCAACCATATACAGCGGGTACAGTAAACTAGTGAAACGAAACAACGTTCCTCCAGGACCACGGTGCTACATAAAACAACACACTAACCACATGAGACTATACCGAACTAAATAAAATCTACACGTTTACACAAAGTGCACGTGCAAACGTGTGCTAACAACACAGGACAGTACACTCCCACTAAAACAGGACAATAGGTACAGTAGGTGACAGTGTAGCGCCGACCAGTACACCGTTTTTTTTATTGTGGAAGTGTCCGATATAACAGGTAGTGCAAAAGATGGGTGCCAAAGAGTAACGATATAATGAAAAAATGGTATAAAAATGCTATGACTTAGTCTTCTGATATAATGGGTAGTGCAAAAGATGGGTTCATTGTCTCCTAGTTTTAGAAGTTGATTAGGATTATAATTTTTGATGAGGAAATGAGCAATGGATCTTTTAACTCTGTTCAAACTTTGTTTGTGGTCTGCAAATTGTACCCTGACTTCTGTGGATTACAGATCAAGTTTTGTGTAATGAATGTTCACACTATTGCTGGTTGTTTGTTCCTGGCAGGCTCGTGATTATCTGACATGCCGCATGGCTTGTGAATATCGTGTGTTGCCATACTGGCCTCGAAGCCAACAGGGTCCCCCCCCGAACTACCATGAACCTCCATGCTTCAGTATTACAGTGCATTTACACTGCTACAAATACAACAGTCTGCTACAATTATAATAATAAAAACAATGAGTATTATTAACGTATATACACTGGCTAGGAAGCTGACTGCTCAAATTAAAAACTGATTAGAATTGAACTGGACAGTAACAGCTCAGCATGTAAGCTTGTTTTTATTAATTAAAAGTCGCTGTAAGTTCAAATCCCAGGACTGTAAGGATGCGTTCACACTTTTGAATCGGAGTAAAATTGATGCTTTTGTTTTGGTTAGTTTCACACTGTAGATAACAAGGGGCATTTAGGGCTGAAAAGAACCTTTTCCAAGCGCGCGTAGAAATCCCGAAAGCCGCCCAAGCACGAAGAACACCGAGCTGGTGCTTCATAAGTTACTAGGATAATTTTATATATATACACTCGCTGTTCTAAATGTACTACTTTATTAGTACACCTACACATTTTGTTATGTGGTAGCGACGTAATGCAAATAAATGAATAAATAAATAAATAGTGCAAAAACAGTTCAAGAGCTTCAGTTAATATTCACATCAAAATGAAGAAAAAGTTTACATGGACAGCAGTAATGTAATTATTGACCTTATTCTGAATAAGACAATATTGTGATTAAGGTGTTTGCATGAGTTGCTTTGAGGATGTTCCTTTCATGTTCCCGTTTTACATGTTATAGAACATAGATCGATTAACGGCACACGTCATTACGTCCCCACGCCACGCCAACCGACGTTCCCTCCAGAATTTAACGTATCAACATACGTCTTCGTTACGGTACCGTATACAGTTTTGGGTGTTTCGTTTAAAATTTTACGAAAGCTTCAAGTGTGGTTAATTATTTGTCATGCTGTATGTGCAAGTAGATGACTGACTGAAGCCGTGGGTTGCAACTGAAACCGTGTACTTACCTACTATATAGTAGCCGAGATGCATGTATTTCACCTACTATATAGTAGTTAAGTACGCGGTTTAGGACACAGCCGTGCTCTCTTGTTTGCGCCAAACGGTTGTGCACTGCCGTGTGTGTGTGCGTACGTGTCCGGTCACAAAATGCGGTGAAAACTCTCACACGGCGTTAATAGTGTGATTAACGTGTGTACATGTCTAATGCTTGTCGATAATGCGACTAAAACAGGAATACTCCACATGTCTTAATTCGAATTATGTTCACTACGAGTCTGACTTTAATGAGATTAGGGTAAAAAATTGCTGTTTACATGGTAGTTTCTTAATCGGAGTATTGTGTTAATCGGGTTAACATTGGGTTATTGTTGTCCATGTAAACGTACGGAGTGTCAAATTCCTGTTCGTGGTTGACGGGTGTGGAACATGATGCGGTCTTCTGCTGTTGTAGCCCATCCACCTCAACACTGGATGTGTTGTGTGTTCTGAGATGCTTTTCTGCTCAACATGGTTGTAAAGAGTGCTTATTTGAGTTACTATAGACTTTCTCTCAGGTCAAACCAGTCTGGTCATTCTCCTCTGATCTCTCTCATTATCAAGTCTGCAGACCAGAATGTATGTTTTTTATTTTTTATTTTTCGTACCTCACCATGTAACCTCTAACAACTGTTGTGTGTGAAATTCCCAGGAGATCAGCAGTTTCTGAGATACTCAAACCAGCCCATCTGGCACTAACAACCATGCCACACTTAGTCACTTAGATCACGTTTTTCCCTGTTCTGATGTTTGGTGTGAACTTCAACTGAAGCTCTTGACCTGTAGCCGATTCCAATCACTTTCTCAACGGGTCCTGCTGCTGCAATGGATCTTGTTGGGAAATACATTTACGGTAAAAATGGGAAATACATTTACGGTATTTGGCAGACGCCCTTATCCAGACTTACATTTATCTCATTCATACATCTGAGCAGTTGAGGGTTAAGGGCCTTGCTCAAGGGCCCAACAGTGGCAGCTTGGTGGTGAAGGGGTTTGAACCCATGACCTTCTGGGCAGTAGACCAACGCCTTAACCACTGAGCTACCGCTACATAATATTGTATTCGTGCTTAACGAGAGAGAAACGTGCATGCGTTTCACTCCATACCTTTATTATCCACTTCTTCTTTGCGTGTCAATCACAACAACCTCCGGCTGTTTCTCATTTCAACAACACGACACAACTACGCTGTGTTTGAGTTGTTTCTCTGGAAGTGCGGAATAAAGCCTCATTAAATTGTTTTGTATTTTATATTTAGGGTTCTTTAATTCAAGCCTTTATTATTATTATTATTATTATTATTATTATTATATTATAATATTATTATTATATTATTATTATAATATAGTGATTATACATCTCCCATCCCCCCACATTGGTAAAAATCAGCCACCGTCACGGCCCTATTCTCACCAGCACAAACTAACCACACACCAAAAAAGAAAATAATGCACCAGGGTTCGAGTCAAACTGACAAAACCCTGCATATGTGGAAAATGGTCCCTCTTGGTTCTTGATCAAAATGTTCATGTGCTCAGCTTTGAGCTTGGATTGTATTCAATGTCAGTTGTGGGTAACTTTGGATAAAATCATCTATAAGTTAAATATGTATAAAGGTGTTGTATTTATTTACTTTTCGCATTGAAGGATGGCCCTTGCAGCAATGATTAGTTTGAAATGGAGCGATTTCTCCCCTGTGCGGTTCAGTTTCTGTTCTCGGTTTTCACTGCAATCTTGGCAGCAGAGGAGGATGATCTAGTTAGACAAAGGGAGATAAAGAGATTTGTAGCTGTCATCCCTGTTACTCCCAGCACTGCTCCCTGGATGGTTTTGCTTTGGGGAATGGCATTTCTCAAAATGTTAAGTTCACGCTTCACTTGCCAGTATTTTTTCTGAAACTTTTTAAAGGCTCTTTCTTTAGAGCTCTATTTTTAGAAACATCAACTTTAAAGGAGGACGGCATTATGGCACAGCAGGTAGCATTACCACTTCACAGATCCTGAGCTCGGGTTACTGTCTGTGTGGAGTTTCACGTTCTCCCTGTGTTCATGTCGGTTTTCTCCTGATTTGCTGGTTTCCTCCCACCTCCTAAAACATGCTCGTAGATGGGTCGGCTACTGTACATTGCCTTAGCAGTGACTGAGTGTATGAATGGTGCCCAGTCGAAGGTGTATTCCTGCCTCACGTCCAGAGTTCCAAGGATAGTCTGAATCCGCCTTGAGCCTGACCAGGAATAAGTGATGACTGAAGAATACTGAGAATCTGAATTTCTGCAGGATCAAAATACTCCAAGGAAATCCCGTTGTAGATATTTCAGCAACAGTGCATGGAAGAATTTATTTCGAGAGCAAGAGGTGTGGATGACTCAAATTCAAATCTCATTATACCTGGCTGACTAATTGGTAGTTAAACCTTTTAAAATGGCCAGTGGGTGTAGGTACATGGTAGCTGTAATTAATGAAATGGTTGCATTAGTCACAAACTCTCATGATTCACTCACTTGGCTCTTTCTCAGTAAGTAATACATGGATGAATGGTTATCAGTGTTGATACAGTCATGTGGAAAAAAATAAGTACACCACATGGAAATTTTTGGCTTTTTTGACATATTTGGACAAGCAAACATTTGTTCTGCTTCGAAACGGTGCCTGTTAATAAAGGTGATGCACTCTATCAAACGAGTTAGGTAAGGCCTTCAGAAAAAAGGATGTGATGCCTATGCGTCTGGCAAGGGATTTAAATTCTTCCAATCTCCAAATTATTTAAAGTATATCGTTCCACTGTAAGGAAAATCATCTACAAATGGTGCAGATTTCAAACGACTGCCAATTTGTCCAGGACTGGCTGTCCCAGCAAATTCAGCCCAAGAGCCGACCGTCTGATGCAAAAAGAATTCTCCAAGAACCCCAAACTTTCATCAGAGGATCTGCTAGTAAGTCTTGCAGTGGTTGGTGTCAAAGTGCATGCTTCTACAATCAGAAAGAGATTGCACAAATTTGCCCTGCATGGGAGGTGTGCCAGGAAAAAGTCTTTGTAAGTCTACAGTTTACCAATGAGCATATAGACAAAGATCAGGCCTTTTGTAATAATGTGCCTTTTGTAATAATGACAGATGAATCAAAGATAAAGTTGTTTGGCCGCAGTAACAGCAGACATGTTTGGTGCAGACTAAAGACAGCTTTTCAGGAGAAGCACCTCATACCGACTGTGAAGCACGGTGGTGGAAATGTTACGGTTTGGGGTTGCTTCACTGCCTCAGGGACTGGACAGCTTGTGTTCATTTATTCAACTATAAATTCTGCATCATATCAAAGAGTGCTTGAAGATAATATGAGGAAATCTGTCCCGAAGTTGAACCGAACATGGATCTTTCAACAGGATAATGATCCTAAGCACACCAGCAAATTCACAAAGGAACGGCTCAAAAAGAAGAAATGGAGGGTTATGGAATGGCCTAGTCAAAGCCTGCATTTGAATCCCACTGAAATGTTGTGGGGGATTTGAAACGGGCAGTGCATGCAAGAAAACCCTCAAACATCTTGCAACTGAAAGAATATTGCATGAAAGAGTGGTCAAAAGTTTCAGCAGGCCTGGTGGACAATTATGCAAAACGCCTACAAGTCATTTCTGCTTAAGGGGGAAATATTAGCTTCTGAGGCCGAGGGTGTACTTACTTTTTCCATAGAATGTCACACCTATTGATATTTCTGTTGAATAAATGATTTGAGAAAGTAATTTATTTATTCTTCTTGTGGCTTTGTTCAAGTATATCAACTTTAATAACAGGCACTGTTTCAAAGATGGTCTAAAGCTTGCTTGTCCAAACATGTCAGAAAAGCCAACAGTTTCCATGGGGTGTACTTATTTTTTTCACATTGCTGTATTTTATTTTTTATATACGCTCTTAATTTCCATTATATTTCTTACACCCCCTGCAGCGCACACTTTTTAAAAAAAATAAAAATAAAAAAAAAAGAATTTAATCCAACTTTTCAAATACTAGCCATGTCATTTTAAGTGGTTATAATTGGCCAAAAACATTTTGTCTATATTTTAGATTTTCACATTTGCATTTTTTCTCCCCAGACCTGGGGCTGTTTGAGCTCAGAGTTTGGCACGAAACAGTAAAATGTGTACCCTGTAAACCGCTGGCAACAAAAGTGTGTACACCCTTAAGTGAAAATGTCCAAATTGGGCCCAATTAGATGTTTTCCCTCCCCAGTGTCATGTGACTTTTTAGTGTTACAAGGTCTCAGGTGCGAATGGGGAGCAGATTATACTTAAACCAGGCATCCATAGGACTGGAGCACTGTAATTGGTTCACCTATATAGTTCTCAAGTGCTTTCACTGAGAGTATGGATCAAACAGTGGTTTTCTTTGCCGCTTGAGTGATTGTACCGCTGGAAAAGATAACAATAAATGGAAGAACTTGCTGCCTACGAGTTTGCAAACCTGAGTGTACCAAAGTGACATGCAGCGAAGCCATGGTTTGGAAGGAATTCTTGAAGAATGCAAACCTGCAATTCTGAGCCCAGCCCCCAACAAGCCCACAATCAGTCCTGCCATCATAAAGTCATCAGACATTAAGGCTATTAGTCATGAATGCTCATATTCAATGAGACTTTATTTATCACCTTGTTATTGAGACTCTCCTATCATTGATATAAAGTGCATTCTTCATCAGGAAATGAAGCTCCTGTAAGTCCACCAATTTGTCTTGGAGCATCAATCGGCCTGCTTGAAGACGAGCGAGAAAGTGGATGAGATCGGAGAGGACACTTGCTGGGTTTTTAGCACGGCTTTGACGGACTGCTTCCAGAAAAACCTTGTTCTGTCAGAGGAACATATGGTGTTAAATTTATTGCCTCTTCTTTTTTTTCAAAACCTTTGAAACAGCTTTTTTTTCTTTTTCTTTTTTCTAAGTGCTGTCTGACACTTGCTTTAAAAGGCTTCTTATTGATGTTACGTTCCAGAAATAAACCATATGCATCATTATGATTAGAACTGAAACAAAACTGCTGAATTGAATGAATGACACCACTGTCTGATACACTCGTATCAGGAGTAATCTCAGTTAATCCAACTGAAAGCTTTGGACTTCAATTTAGCTTCATTGTAATGCATGGATTTTAAAAATGTGTTTATTTGGTAGAGAATTTCCAGCCTCTACAGGCTACAGACTAATTAACACTTTCTTCTGTTTGACTGGGAGAATTTCACTCCTGTGTTCACCCAGACGCTTGTCCTTCTGTTGATGCTGCGTTGAATAACGTTGCTTGCGTTTGCATGTTGATATACTTCACAACGCTTTCACATTCAAGAATGATGATAATGAGTCTTTATTAATCACGTATACATAACAGCACAGTGAAATTCTTTTCCTCGCATACCCCAGCTTGTCAGGAAGGGCTTGAACCCCCGACCTTCCGATCAGTAACCCAGAGCCTTAACCGCTAAGCCACCACTGCCCCTGCGTAAATATAAGTAGTGAACACTATGTTTGTAGGTGATGTTACTAACCGTAACAGTGATGTGGCGGTTCTATAGCTCCACGAGTTCCTTGGGGCGGATGCACCACTGAAGCGTTTTCTGCTGTCGATTCTGAGAGGGACATCATACCGTCCTGTTCCTGCTGACCCCCATGCAGCCATCACATTTCTCCAAGCCACTATTCTGCAATTAATTCATCAATTTAACATGGCAACAGACACGGCTGGTACAGGTGTGGCTGCTTCCATGTTGATCTTTGTGAGGCGGAGCGGGAAATCCTTCTAACGATGAAATTTTGACATTCTGACAACTACACTGCACTACGTGTTTCTCTTTTGCATGCATCTCGATTAAACTGAGAGAAATCGTTTTTGTTACACGAGAGAAAATGACCATTCGAAACATCTTCCTTCCGACTGCCTGGGAGGATCGTCGCAGACATTTTGACAGCCGGAGTCTGATTTATAAACTGAACTGATTAGGCTTGACCTTATGATATTAAACTTAGCTAGCAAGGTTTTAGAAGTCTTTTACTGTTGTAACCATCGTGTTTGTTAAACCAGCTCCTTACCGAACATGGTCTTTTAGAGTTTATACAGAACGGTGCGACAAACAAAAAAAAAAAAAACGTCCAGTGAGAAAAACACAAGTACAAAACGGCACAATGACAAACCCGCTTATATTAAACATCGAATTGTATTAAACCAAATCTTCCGCCGTCGTCTTGTCAGTCAGCTTGCCTCACTCTCACCACGTGCTGAATGAGATCCGACTCCTGCTGGTCTGTGCTGCGACTCTGCTCACGCTGAATTGAGCAGAAGCGTTCAGTTTTTCATTGTTGCGTCCATTTTTTAACCGAACTTAATGATTTTTATTACTATGAAAAAATGGCGGTGGGGGAGTGATGTAATCGCTGTGCGGCTGAACACCGTGTAACACAGACTATCGCAGCAAGCCTAATGTGAACATTAACTGAAGCTCTTGAGCTGTATCTGTATGAAATTATTATTTTTATCTATCTATCTATCTATCTATCTATCTATCTATCTATCTATCTATCTATCTATCTATTTATTTATTTATTTATTGCATTGTGCCAATTGGATCATTTCATGAATGTGTAAAGGAGAAAGCAATAGGAGAAGATGTTGCCAAATATATTTGTGAACTATTGAAGACAAATATTAAGTCGAGTAGTGTTGGATGAAAAGTCTGATTCGTTTGCTTTTGGAGGAAAGGTCATAGTGAGTTTTTGTGTGAGGCACGGAATTGATTTTTCAAACGCAGCCGCTCTGCTGGTAATGGAGGCTGAACGCAGGAGCTGATGGTGGGCAGAGTAGGACAGATGAAGGACAGCAGCAGTGTAGCACTGATCTCTGCACTGCCAGGCCTCCTGCTTCTACATGCCACCAATCACCGCATAAGCGCTCTCTGCACACCTACGCATCCATTACAAATTAATTCCCGGAAGCCTTTCACTACATTGAAATGGCTCTCTGGTATGTTCAGGAAAGCAAATCTTTTCGACTGCCTGCCATATTCAGTGTGTAATTTTGATTCCTTTGGTTACATGAGAATATCTTTCATGACTCCCAGACTCCAGAGTATTATTTGGACTGGGTGTATTTTAGTTTAGTAGTAGTAATGATGGATTTGCTTGGGAAAAGTGATCCATGTATAAATCTCACACGCACACATTTATTGAGAATTGTGAATCGCAGTTGTTTCCACTGCTGTTAGGGAATACTGTTGCTATGAAGGGGTGTACTTGGTCTGGAACAATGTTTAGGTAGGTGGTACGTGTCATAGTAACATTCACACGAATGCCAGGACCCGAGGTTTCTGAGCAGAACGTTGCTTAGAGCGTCACACTGCCTCTGCCGGTGTGGACCACTTATGTTACGTAGTATCCACTGCATACTGGGAACACCCCACAACACCTGCTGTTTTGGAGAAGCTCTGACCCAGTCGTCCAGCCATCCAATTTGACTCTTGTCAAATCCTTATGCTTACTCATTTTTCCTGCTTCTAACACATCAACTTCAAGAACTGACTGTTCACTTGCTGCCTAATATATCCCACCAGTTAACAGGTACCATTGTAAGGAGGTAATCAGTGTTATTCACTTCACCTCTCAGTGGCTTTAATGTCATAGCTTGTGTGTGTGTGTGTGTGTGTGTGTGTGTGTGTGTGTGTGTGTGTGTGTGTGTGTGTGTGTGTGTGTGTGTGTGTGTGTGTGTGTGTGTGTGTGTGTGTGTGTGTGTGTAGTGAAGCTGAACTTTGCAGTTTCCTTCCCTCATACATTTGTAATAAGACCAGTGGCTTGAATTGATCTTCTGTGGTTCCGGTTGTTTCTTGGCCAGCGTTGCAGTTTTTTTTTCAGATGGCCAAATGTCATGTGTTATTGATGCGATGGATCATGTTTCCCAAGCCCTTCGATCAGTTTGATTTATTAATGCATCAAGAGCTCATAAAATTGTTTATGAAAGCTGGGATACACAAATCATGTCACTGTTTTGCTGATTGTACTGCAATTATTATTTTGGCCTGTTTATTCATAACACCATAGACCAGAATATCTGTTGCTCATGTTGTACAGCTGAACCATAGCCCATATATAACAGTTTGTACATCAAGCTAGGGGAGTAACGGTGTTACATAATCAGGATACAAAAAAACCGCTAACTCTAATCTGTTAGTTACATCAAAACCAAAGTAATCAGATTATAGGTACCTTTTTTTTTTTAAAATAAAAAATGGGAATACTATCAGGGTTTCCTTTTTTCCATTTAAAACCAAAGAAATGAATCTTGTGACATAACACAGTATAGACAGCTGCTTGCTTATAGTTCTCGTTCTCTCATATGAGCAACTTCCTGGTGCATATGCAAATGCATTTTGTGCAAAGTTACTTTGGTAGAAATGAACACACATCGTTCTCTGAAATGCTTTTGTTAGGGTGATCATACGTCCTCTTTTTCCCGAACATGTCCTCTTCTTCAGACCTTTAAATAGCATCTAAATTTGAGAAAATGTCTGAGATTTGGCTCTAGTTTCATTATGATGTTCTTATGGTCTAATACAGGGTGTCTGCGGGTCCTTAAGTCTTCAAAGGTCTTACATTCCTTAATGTTAAAATAAGGCCTTAATTAGCATTAAAATGTCTTAAATTCACATTTCAAAGGTTTTAAAAATGCAACCGAACCGACAGCGTAAAGAAAATTTTTTTTAGATTTTATTTTCACTGGTTGCTGTTTGAGATGATAAACCCGTGTGACTGTTACACTCAGAGCGTGTGCGACTCATCAGTGTTTCAGAGCGGCTCGGTTCACAGTAAACACCGCAACACACCAACTTCATCTCCGTCTGTGCTGAGTTTGAGTTGCTTATAACCTGCATTTAGACATGACACGAGCCAGATTCACTTTGGTTTTACGTTATCGTAATCTTTTTTGTGGACAGAGGTTTACAGCATTTCACCTGATTGGTAATGAGAAGTAAATAATAAGAAAAACTGTTGCCAACTAAAAGGAAGTCTTCTGGCAGTTTTCCACCAAAACAAAAGTCACAAGGTCTAACGCATAAAAGTGAATTAAGTCAGAAATATATCACTATTGTTATATTACTATTTGTACCCCCAAATAATGTATTACTATTATTGTTGTTGATGTTCATGTTAAGTATTATTCAGTGCAGTAAAATGACAAAATATCAAAGGTTTTTCTTTTATATCTTCTTCTTTACAAATAAGTACCTACATTTATGAAACTACTTGTTACATTCACCCATTTACATTTATTCATTTAGCAGACGCTTTTATCCAAAGTGAGTTACAAATTCGTATTACTTTTCCCTGGCATTAATTCCAAAAAAACTAGTAAACACTGCTGTGAGGGGGTTTCTAATACAGCTGCTGAGGGAGTGATGATAAATTCAACATCTTTTTCTCTTCTCACTGCCATAATCCATCTCTCTCTCTTTTTTTTTTTTTTTCTTCCCTCTCTTGGAAAGTCATGGGAAGGATATTCTGGGTTATTTTTTCTTTCACTGTTGGAGCAAATGCTAATGCAAAAAGGATATTTGCTCTGGTTTCCCATATCCTCTATAGAAGTTTACCCTGCTATAGTTTACTTAAACCCAGAAATGGATGTATATGCATGAACACAATCCATTATAGTTGATGTATCGATTGAAGTGATGTTTTGGAAATGTCTTGAATATGGTATTGGAAAGGTATGGAATCTTGAAGTCAGATACTCTGTAATACTGCATCATGTGTGCACATTTGTGTTATGATTTGCTTTAACCCCTCTCTGTAATTCCCGCCTTCTCGCACACCAACTGGTCTAAAAGGCTTACAACAACTATTGGCCAAATGCTTGCCTCTCATTCATTAGCCTACTCTCAGCGAACGCGTGAAGGTGAAGCGCCGATGTGTATGGCATCAAACAGTGACTTGACGATAGCAGCAAATGGCAGCTGTCCTGAGTCGAAACGATGCCCACGGCCATGTAAGGCCCCTTAATTTCATGTTATCACATTGCTTAGTATTACATGGCCGTTCAAATGTGTAACTGATGGCAGAAGGGTCACTCGTGGCATCTGATATTATATTTTATTCCATGGACATTCAAATAATGTAGGTAACATGTAAAAATGTGGGCAGAGTGAACCAATTTTATTTATATATATATCTCTCATCAGCTGGTTTTATTTATTTTTTATTGATTCATTTTATGAAAACAAATCTGAACATTGAACATGTTTTTAAGCTCTAAATAAAAGTATTTTAGATCATATTGCTTTTCTCTTGACTTTATTTACGTATGTGGTCTTGAAGTAATCCGAAAATAATCAGATTATCCATTACTTTCATATCATGATACTTGGATTACGTTACTGATTAAATTTTTATGAAGTCATTTGTAACTGTAACTGAAGACATCTTTTAAAGTAACCCTCCCGACCCTGTTGTACACACCGCTTCATAAACCTGCTCACGATGCAAAGTAGTTGTCAGTCACTAGGCTGGATGCCAGCGTCTGCAGGAAACCCGGGTTTAAACTCGTCTTGCATCATCTTTAAGAGGCTTCAAACTGAAAGGATCACTTTTCATATGCAAATGTGCAGGTCTGATGAGGCACTGTACTGAAAAAGCATCAGCGGCATTTAACATTACTCCTTAGGGTGTGTGCTTCAGTGTTGTGTTTTTTTGTGTTTTTTTTTTTTTATCCATCAAAAGCAAGCCCAGTTATGACAATATCTTAACAACAAGCATGAATTACCTACTGTCAAATTTAATATAGGTGTTCTCTCTGCCTTTGCTTGAAGCTACTAAGCTTCTCTGTTATGTCTCAGCGTGTTGTAGAGTTTCCAGGTCATATTCCTAATGTCTACGTAGAAAAGCTTCTGACGCTGCTGCTGCTGGTTATGATGAGACTAATACTTGCGTACTTGAAATTATTATACACTCCGAATGATTAGAACAGTGAATCAGAAGCTCAGGACTTGAGAGAGGTTTACGTTTGAGAAAAGGGAACGAATGAAGTCCATTGGCCAAGGGTGCATGGTTTGTTAGTAGGGCTGGGGTGAATTGTGTCACAATACACTTTTCTGAGGTATTCCTATACTTTTTGTAAAACAGTTTGTTATAAACTGAGAGAAAGATGTTAATTTGATGTTACCAGGGTGGACAAGTCCAATGGGCATCTGGGACAAGACGATTACCTGTCACAGGGTAAACAAATCAGTGCTTGGGCATCCGGGACAAGAAAAATTGTGTCCCCAGGTGGACAAATCAGAAGATTATGCACTATATCAGTGGTTTTGAAAGTGGGGGCCGCCAGGGGGTGCCCGGGGGGCCTCAACGATTTGGTGTGAAAAATAAATTCTCACTCTGACAACCACACACACACACACAATCAATTCCTAATGTAATGTAAAGATGTAAGATGTAATTATTAATAAAAAAGGCGGATATATTCAGAAGTCTGTATTTTTAATGTGTTTTAAAGACATCTTGTAAAAAGGGGGGCCTCGGTCAAATGTTAATGCCATTTGGGGGGCCTTGCCCTGGAAAAGTTTGGGAACCCCTCCACTATATGACCGACAATTCTGTTTTGGACACCTTAAAATATGTATATAAGCACCCATATGTGCTTTTTGAACATTCAATTCCAGGTTTAGTCTCCCTTTGCTGTTATAATAACCTTCAACGTTCCACTAGATCTTGGTGCGTGGCGGTGAGGGTTTGTGCTCATTCAGCTACAAGAACTAAAGGGTACGTTTACACGACAATGACGCACTAAAAACGGAAAAGTTTTTCGAAAAGTTTTGCGTACAGACGACAACAACATTGTCAAAACGAACCCCGTTCACACGAAAACGACTAAAAACGCAGAATTATCCATTCCAGGCCAGTAGGTGGCGATGTCACTTTGTAAATAAACACTACACGCCTGCGCGCTTAACATTCACGTCAACGTGTCCACCATATTGACCCGGGCAAGACTGCCCTATGCACGAATACAAGTAAGCGGGGGAGCTGTATTTTGTCTGGATAAAAAACACAATAACGTTTACATTTCTCAAACGATTTCAATGGTTTATGGTCTACTTGATGTTAAAAGAAGTTCTGTCTCCAGTTATCTCGATATACTTTTAAATTATTCATTGTCATAAGGAATTGTGAAAACTGTCAAGGATAGATCCGACTTATTTTTCTTGGTTAATAAATGCTGCGACGTCCCTAATGCAATATAATGTAATGTACATGAAATGTGCATTAAGGTTGTGTTTTTTTTTTTTTTCATTGTGGAAATGGATTTTTCTGTCTTCAACCCCATCTTTTCGCTTTTCTTGTGCTCCAGGTGTGGATTCTCTTAACAAAGCTCGCTCATTTTTAATTACTGAAAAAATCAAAAAGGTGCATCTTTTAATACTAATAATTGACCATCACTGTACCAAAATGGAACAAAATCGGCAAATACAAACCAAATAGTGAGACACTGCTAGTCAGTCTGCTTTCTGTGTTTTATTAGCAAAAATAGGATACAGATATACTCCAAAACAGACCGTTACAATGATAATTATAAGATTTTGATTAACCTTCGTTGGCATAGATGTGGGTTAATGATTTGGTGCATGGAATAAATGCGTCTCCGCTGGTCGTAGTAGCGATGCGGAAAATCTACACTTTGCTGGAGAAGCGTCAATAAACCGAATAATCTTGAGCAGCACAAACACAGTCCCGGGGTTATTCCAGAAAGCCGGTTGTGTGACTTACCTGGGTAAATTTACTCAGAGTTAACGAATAACCTCAACTCTCGGTTTCAAAAACAAAGGTAACTATCAGGATATGTAAGTAGCCATAGCACCTTACTCTCTGAACATATTCCGCTCTGAAACAGGTCATGTTCCAGGGTTAGTTTAGAAGTAAGACTTTCTCGTTTTCAAAAACTCGCACTTTGAAACCAGTTTTCAAAAGTTTGCGTTTTCAGGCCCCAAAATGCCGTCGTCGTGTAAACGAACAGCCAAAACAGTTTTGCCTTTTTGGTTGAAAACATTGTCGCGTAAACGGCCCCTTAGTGCGCTCAGGCACTGATACTGGGTGAGGAGGCCTGGGGTGCAGTCAACGTTCCGGTTCATCCCACAGATGTTCAGTGGGGTTGAGGTCAGGGCTCTGTGCAGACCACTCGAGGAGTTCTACTCCAACCTTGGCAAACCATGTCTTCATGGAGCTCGCTATATGCACGGGGGCATCGTCATGCTGGAACATTGCTTGGGTCTAATGCTACAGCATACAAAGACAGTTGTGTGCTTCCAACTTTGTGGCAACATTTTGGGGAAGAACCACATATGGATGTGACGTTCAGCTGTCCAGGTACTTTTTTTCCTTATAGTGTATGTCCCGGGTTTGGACAGTTCAATGCTGGGCATGTGGGCCTAGAAGATGCGTGTCAACTGGGCAAGTAGATTCCGTGGTCTTGCAGTCATCAGCATTTTTTCTTCTTCTTCTCCCCTTCACCATCCATAGAAAGAAAAAGAAAAAACAACCCTGTTTGTTATTGACGTTCACAAAAACGCACGTTTAAACAAAATCCGCGTCACATTGGTGCTTCACTCTTTGCTTTTATTTATCATGAGATGTTTCTTGTGTGACACCTTGGTAACGAAAAGCCTTTTTATAGACCACCAATTTATTAACCCAGCTGATATTAATTTGCACATATAGGGGGTATAATTACTTATGGATTTCAGCTGGTTCCCCGCCTTACCTTGCCTTGGAGAACTGCTTATTCTTTCTGTGTTCAGTACTTTTTTTCCTGTGTCATTCCACTTTATTACACACAACTTTATTTATGGACTTTAATGTTGTGAATTCTTTATATTTCCAGATTTCTTGAGTTAATACTAAGGTCTGGTGAAAATTTCATGTGAATAACCTCATTGGAAATATATTAACTAAAAAAAGTTGATGCGTCCAATACTTATTTCCCCCACTTTATATTAGTGAGCTTCATTATCGCTTCAGAATCAGGAACATGTAGTCGTTTTTATCTTGTATTGTTGAAGCACTTTACCGTTTCTTAGCATTGAAACTCGTGCTTGCAGTTTATTACGGGAATCGTCATGGTAGCCCGGTCACTCTAATTATAAACGCATTACGTTGTGGTTAGAAGATTAATAGGTAATCGAGTGAAACATTTGCGATAGTGTGTATTGAATCAGAGCAGTACATATAATGTGTGTGTTCTGGTAACTGTGAGCTATCTGAACCAGACCCAGAGGGTTTATATGGAGTTTGTACTGTAAATTTTAAAGTGAAAAGGGGACCCCTCGAACATTTTTCCATATATGGGAAGAACGTATTTTAAGGCTGTTTTTTTTTCTTCCACAAATCCAGGGCTTTGGGAAGCAGTGCCCCTCTCCTGAAGGGTGAGGTCATAGGTTTTTCAATCGTACATCTGAGGTAAAGACTGAAGCGCTCCAAAGTAAGCACACGGTTTTTCCCAGTGTATACTGAACACTTCGGTCTCTGGTATCTTATTTACAGATACACACAGTCAGGTCTGTGATGCCTTCTTCACGTGTTCATGATAATTGAACAGCAGTTCTCCTGAAAATGCTTGTATGAGCTCATGATGTTTAGATCGAAGTAACACACTTGGCTGCTTCTTGGGGTGTGTTCCTCCTGTTTCTGATTTCTTTGTTGCTATGGTAAGGAAACACCCTCCGTGTGTATTCCGCTTATGTGTGTGTGTGTGTGTGTGTGTGTGTGTGTGTGTGTGTGTGTGTGTGTAAGTGTGTTGCTTAGTTGAGTGTATCCTACTGCGTTTTTTATGGCCAGTGTCTGTACGACTCCAGAGTATCGGCATTTAATCCAACCCTGATGTTTAGTTGTGCTTGTGGTTCGAACAGCTTTTCTTCAGCTGTTAGCAGTAATGCTGTGACTTTCTTTCTTTACACACTCGTTCACACCTAGAGTCGCCAATCTGCACTCCTAGAGCCACCAGAATATTTTCAGGAGTTAAGAGGTGATTGGAGAACAAGGAAGAAGCCCACAGGTAGAACGTGCAAAATGCCACAAAGAGCTCAGGATCAAAGCGCCGGAGCCGCGAGGCAGCAAGGCTGCCTACGACCATGCTGCCACTTCTGTTTTTGATTCGTTTTGATATTTATGATTCGTGTAAAATGCTCATCACCACCAAGCTAGATTGAATCCAAAATGGCTTCTTATGAACTGTGTTTGCGTGCTACAGGGCTGAAGATTTTACTTGCATCATGCCTCATAGAACAGCTACAGGAAAGGTGCAAGTCCCTTGTTTTCCATCTGATACGTTGCGCTCAAATAATCTTTCTTAAGTTTAAAGTATTGGTACCTGGACGTTTGGAGAAACCGCGTCCTTGCAACACCACACACGAGGAGCCGTTTTATTGGTTGTGCTTTGAAAAGGTCAAAGTAAACTGGATCAACGTTGAATTTGAGTAAACCTGTGCAAAGCATCAAATCCAAGCGGTACACACTGACAAGAGCAAAATTTTCCTGTTTGCAAAGCAGCGCAGTTTGACTCTATAGGGAAACGGTGGCTTTGTTGGTGCAACGGGATTTTGCCTTTTGATCGTATGCAAGTAGTCTTGCTCATAATTGAGGGAGAAAGTATCTCCTTTTTATAGGTTGGTTCTGACCACCTCACTTTTTTTTTAAGTTGCTTTGGATAAAAGTATATATTTATAATACCAATCTGTTTTCATTGGAAACAAAACCAACCCAGACTTGCTTCGGCAGAATGAGGGCACGAGTGTGTGTTTGCACTTTCACTTCCTTACCTAGAGGAATGTCTAGTTAGAAAGGACATGTATTCGCCCGCTGGGGTTTTACCATCGGTGATCGGCTCTCCTGCTCATCCTCGGGCTGAAAAGCAACGGAACTGCGCTTCTCAGCGCGGCTCCTGCTGAGCTCTCTGGGGTTCGAGTCTGAGCGTGTAGAGCTGCTGCCTGAATATTGTTAGTCATCTAGCGTTCTCTCTCCACCGTGGGCGACGGCTAATGGAAAGTGTGACATTAAATTCCAAACTCCTATCACTTGCGATCACAGTCGAAATGCAAGTTTTTTTTGTCCTGTGGGCACAATATGCTGGCACGACTAGAAAGTAATTAAGGAGCAGATCGAGTCAGCTTATGGTATATATATATATATATATATATATATATATATATATATATATATATATATATATATATATATATATATATATATATATATTATTAAAAAGGTATTAAGCTGGTCAGACAGGGTCAGTGATTTGGCCACTCAGCAACCTGATCTGCCCATCTGTTTATTTCTCTGTAATGTAACATGTTTCGTATACAATTTTACATTTATTCATGTAGCAGACGCTTTTATCCAAAGAGACAAATGAGGAAATACAAGCAAACGTTATATCAAGCGGAGAACAATACAAGTAGTGCTACAATACAAGATCTTTAATTGAGCTCTAGAAAAGCAAAGTGCGCAGAGTAGTATGTGTGTGTATATGTATATATGTGTGTAATAGGTTGGAAGTTCCATTCCACCACTGAGGGACAGTTAGTGTGAAGGTTCTGGAAAGGGACCTTGTGCCACATTGAGTAGGCACTATTAAGCGTCAGTCATTAATCGATCAGTAGTGGATTAAACAGCCACAGGATTTTCAGTACACTCACATCCTCCGCACAGAGAAATTTTGGGTGGGGAATCCAGAAAGAGGGGGTTTTGAAATCTTTTGGCCTTCTGTGATCTTCTGTGAGAAGGTAATGGATGGATGGAAATGTATTGTAATCAGTAGTTTGAAAAAAGCTAGCAGTGAGGTAACTTTCCAGTCATACTTGACTGGTCAGGTCTGGGCTGTCTAAAAGCATCAAAGCTCACCCACCAATCTCTGTTAAATTGTAACGCGAGCATTACATTAAACCCTCTCTCTACCAGTTCAGATTGGGAAATCATTTGGGGGAAACTGGGCTGTTAAATCCAATTAGAGTAGACGGTTTCATCTGTGTTGCACTCTGACACATAATATTGCTATATATGTACTATATATACATAATATTGTCAGAAGTCGGGGGTTCAAGCCCCAGCATTTCCAGGCTCTGGGTTACTGATCGGAAGGTCAGGGGTTCAAGCCCCAGCATTACCAGGCTCTGGGTTACTGATCAGGTCAGGGGTTCAAGCCCCAGCATTACCAGGCTCTGGGTTACTGATCAGGTCAGGGGTTCAAGCCCCAGCATTACCAGGCTCTGGGTTACTGATCAGGTCAGGGGTTCAAGCCCCAGCATTACCAGGCTCTGGGTTACTGATCAGGTCAGGGGTTCAAGCCCCAGTATTACCAGGCTTTGGGTTACTGATCGGAAGGTCGGGGTGGAAGGTCGGGGATTCAAGGCCTTGCACTGACAAGCTGCCACTGTTGGGCCCTTGAGCAAGGCCCTTAACCCTCTCTGCTCCAGGGGTGCTGTATCATGGCTGACCCTGCGCTCTGACCCCCAACTTCCTGACATGCTGGGGTATGCGAAGAAAAGAATTTCACTGTGCACATGTATATGTGACTAATAAATAATTATCATTAAGTATTAAGCAAATATCTGCCAATCTGCTTTCCTATAGGATGTTGGCCTGCTGGCTGTATGCCTGTAACATCTTTATCTGTTCTTTCCATTCAGCATTTCCTTTCAGTGGTTTTAGATCCAATTTGAAACATTAGTGAAAATGAAGTTTTAAAATTAAATGCAGTTTATGAGTCAAAAAGCCTCAGTCAGCATCTACCATCTGCCTTAGCTCATATCTGCAATTGTTTCTATCTCTGTGCCATCACCATAGGATTATATTATAATCCTGTCAGGATTCTCATATGTTGTCTGACGATTTAATTATTATTTTCTTGTTCTCTTTTCATAAGCAGTACTGTAATCATTCAGCACTGAACATTATAAATAAAAAGTCAATAAAATATCTCAAAATGGAAAGGCAGGGAAGATACCATCCACTTTAACAGGAACACACGTACACCTGTTCATTTATGCAGTTATTCAGTCAGCCAATCATGTGGCAGCAGCACAATGCATAAAGTCATGCAGATACAGGTCAAGAGCTTCAGTTAATGTTCACCTCAAACATCAGAATGGGGGGAGAAAGTGTTGGATGCATGGATGTTGCTGCCAGATGGACTGGTTTGAGTTTTTCAGAGTATTACACTGCTGATCTCCTGGGAATTTCACACACAAGTCTCTGGAGTTTAGACAGAATGGTGCGAAAAACAAGAAACAGCCTGTGAGCCGAGGGAGCAGGCTGAAACACCTTGTTGATGTGAGAGATCGGAGGAGAATGGCCAGACTGCTCTGAGCTGACAGGAAGTCTATAGTCACTCAAATAATCACTCTTTACAAGCATGTCGAGCAGAAAAGCATCTCAGAACGCACATCAGCCCTTGAGGTGGATGGGCTAGAACAACAGAAGACCACATCATGATCCACTCAGCCAAGGACAAGACTCTGAGTCTGTCATGGGCGCCGTCTCACAGAAACTAGAAAGTTGAAGGCTGGAAAAAGGGTTTGGGTGAGTCTAAGATCCTCAGGTTCCTGTTCTAGGCAGACAGGAGTGAAATCCAATGTGGTCTTCTGCTGTTGTAGCCCATCTACCTCAAGGTTTGATATTTTGTGCATTCTGAGACGCTTTTCAGCTCACCACGGTTTTAAAGAGTGATTGAGTAACTATTGAGCTAAATATAGAGTAACTATATCCTTCCTGGCAGCTCGAACCAATCTGGGCGTTTTCCTCTGACCTCTTATCAACAAGGCATTTCCACCCATAGAACTGTCGCTCACTCAGTGTTTGTTTGTCGCACCTTCTGTGTGAGGGAGGTTGTTATTATAGATCTGAAGCCGGTGTGCAACCGATACTATTGTTCATTTTAAGCAAAGCGAGGAAACACCTGGAATTTGGCGAAGCACCTGAAAGACGGTCCTATATTATGTTTGTTTGAGGCAGCTGGCATTGTGGCTGTGAAACCAGCTAACGTTATGCTCCATGTAATGTTAGCGATAGCCAGTTATTTGTTAACGATGCTAACACATTGCAATGTTATAAACTACCTCCGAATGGGCCACCATGCATCGCCATTCAGCCCGTGTCCTGTCAGCTAAATGTAGCCTAACGTCACTAATAATTATTCAAGTGTTCATGCTTTTAATAAATCTCTTTGGCCTGCCACCAGATCACTGAATTTAAACTAATGCTTGCTATTCAGAGTATAAGGTGTGTGTGTGTGTGTGTGTGTGTGTGTGTGTGTGTGTGTGTGTGTGTGTCAGACAGTGTTTGATAACTAAAATCTCTCTCTCTATTTTGTCAGTATCAGCCAGAGGAGGATGTCCTCCAGGAGAGTTTTTAATTACATTTTTAAATTTTATTTTTATACCACACCGTGGTATCGAGTATCGTGTACTTTTGGTGGTATCGGTACCGACTACTAGATTTGTGGTATCGTGACATCCCTAACGGCTGTACATGTAACTCATTTGTCCAGAGTGATTTGTTCATTCCTGCATGTGATATTAAAGCCTTAGGCAAGGTTTAAACCCTGCCCTGGGTTAAAGGAGTGCACGGTCAGTGTGCAGTTCTATGGCTACATCATTAAGTCAGCCTTTTAATGACTGTAGCTCACTGATTGTTTGCCTGACGGCTAAACATCATTATTTTGTGTCCAGCTTGTTTGCTGCTCCCTTGAGTTCTTTTCTTCCCTTTTTGCCCGAGATATCTGCAGCTTTACAGAAACACATCGTTCTTAAGCTTGACACGAGCTCAGATTTAATGATTAACAACTGTGACTAAGCAATCAAGGCAGCTCAGTGCAGATCTTCCTCTTTATTGTGATGATGGAACAGCACGATAATGTACTGCTCATAATGTACATAAATTAAACAGCCCCTCCAAAACTCAGAAGAGAATAAAATGAACACACAGGAGGTTTTTAAATGCAGTTTCACATATGTAAAGCGTGTGCGTTTAGACAGTTCACCTGATATAACCGCAGTTATGATGGACCTGAATGTCAGTGTGTCCTTGAATCGGTGTTGTCGCGGTGGATGGAAATGCAGTCAAGTTTTGGGATTAGTGTTTTTTTCGAGAGAGAGAGAATTCTGAGCGAGGCGCAGTGCTGTGTGAGCGTTATTTCCTCTTCAGTCCCCAGCGTCTTGTCTAAATGAAGAATGGGCAGCTCCTTGGCACAGGCAACTGAAAAATCTATTACAGAGTTTTGTAGCTAAGTTAATCTGCAAATTGAAGGCTGTGGAAATATAGGTTAACTTCATTTCTTTTCTTTTTTTTTTGCCGTCTACAGTTTGAAAATTGCTTAGTCTGTTCTTATAATTCCGACGAACATACTTTTCTAGTAAGCAAGGCCGAGTTATTTCGCAACTGCCTTTCTTTCTCTGTAATTTCGAATTTCTTCTGTGACACGCTTGAGTTTCTGCCTGTTGGGGATTTCGCCGTTCTTGCAAAATCCCCATTCAAATTCTGAGGAATGTTTAAATCTGACTGGGTCGAGATCACAGACTAGCTAGGTTGGGCAGAGGTGATTCATCGCTACTGTACTCGCACCCCAGTGCGATTTCTTCTTCTCCCAGTTCGTTACGCAGGGAAGTTCAATCCAGGATTGTGACGGTCATTCCGTTCCGCACCAGGAAAAAATGAAACCATTCTCATTTGTTAGCTTCCAAAAAAAAAAAGTTTCTATTTGGCATCTGCTGTATGTTTATACTTAAACACTTCCTGGTGATGCAACTCACCTCAATGCTGTAACTTCTGCTCTCCGGACCGGCCCGATCCATCCCATCGCCCTACGTCTGGTTGGAGTCCTCATCGCTTGGAAATCACCCGCTGGTGTTGAGGATGGTCGCACACGAATGGCCGAAAGATCAATGAGATTACCGAGTGATGGTACCACTTACAAACCATGATGAACGCTTTAGGACTGCAATTGCTACAGCTTTACACTCAAGTCTCCATCCGTGAACAGTGGATAACTTCAACAAAACAGACTTCATGTTAAAACTATGAATGGATGAATCTCCTGGTTACACAACTGCACCGTTTGACCATGTAGTACACAGCTATAGATGGGAATTATTTATAATCGCACTATCCGGTGTCACCCAGATGAGGATGGGGTTTCCTTTTGAGTCAGGTTCCTCTCACGCTTTCTTCCTCGTATCCTCTCAGGGAGTTTTTCCTTGGCTTGCTCATTAGGGATAAATTTATACCTTGAATTTATTTCAGTGAATCTGCTTTTTGAGAATGTCCATTACTGTTAAAAGCGTTATACAAATAAAATTGAATGCAATTAACCGTAACGTAAGCTGCCAGATGGATTAATTGGCGTACACGGATGACAGCCGAGCTTTTGAGAATCAGGGAGGCGCAGGTTTTTGTAAACCCTGACGAAAAGCAATAGCATATAACTCTCCTGCTCGCACGATACACAAGGTACGTCACCTTGTGGTTAAACAGCAAGAGAAAATAAAGACGCTGCCAGCCTACAATAATATTTCGAATTAGATGTGATGTGAGGAGAGAACACTGCAGCTCATAGCTGAAAAGTCTGCCAAAGACTTTTGGGAATTTTTTCTCAAGGTATCATTGCCAGTATGCTACATGATAAACATGTTTGTTTTTCGCTTATCTGGATAAATTCCCTTAATTAGCTCATTATACATCATTATGTTATTGTAGCTGCTACTTATTCTCCTAGTGAGTGAAGCGACCGAAACGTGCGACTGGGCAGCACACGAAGTTTTATTTGCTGCAGTATGTAGAGAGAACGAGTTTATCGTCTGTCTTTCCCCTCGTTGTGTTGCTTACATCAGCATATCTGAAGTGCACAGTTACAGTAGAACATGCGTCTTAACTTTCTTCATGTTCATTTACAATTCCTGAAACCGTAGTTCCAAAGACTAAACGAGATGCCAATACTTTTTTTTTTGTTGTTGTTTTTTTTTGCCAGACACATGCGTCACTTCTGCTCAACTAGCTAATCAATTGCAGAAGCATTAGAGATGCTTTTGTTTTCCCTTCTTCTCTTTTGTAAGGACCTGAAGCTTTTCGTCCAACTTCAAATGTTCTTACCAAAATGAGTGTTTCAGCAACATATTGTGAAATCTCCTGCTTCTTCACCCTATCGACTATTCCTCTGGATACAGGGTACAGAATAATAACGTTAATACCGTGGGACATTGGAGACTTCCGTTTTTCTTAAGCTGTTGTAAAATGTAAATGCATTCTGTTAAGGTTAGGTGTCTTCTGCAGGTAGTACATGGGGTGTTCGTGTGGTTCATGGGGTGTTCGTGTGGTCCACGGGGAATTCAGGGCGTCCATGGGGTATTTGGGGGGGTTCCTAGGGGTTCATGGGGTATTCATTGGGTATTTAGGTGGTTCATGGGATATTCGAATGGTTCATGGGGTATTCTGGTGGTTCATGGGGAATTCAGGGGGTCCATGGAGTATTTGAGGTGGTTCCTGGGGTATTCATTGGGTATTTAGGTGGTTCGAGTGGAGATGTCCATGGGGTATTTTGGGTGGTTCATGGGATATATTCGGGGGAGGTGGGGGGTGGGTCCATGGGGTATTTGGGTGGTTCATGGGTTATTCGAGGAAGGGGGCTCCATGGGGTATTCGTGGGGGCTCCATTGGGTATTAGGGGGGGGTTCCTGGGGTATTTGGTAAAAGTGTAAATATATAATATACAATCCAATATACAATTTGGAAGTGCCAATCAGCCTACAACACATGTCTTTTGACTAGGGTAGGAAACCGGAGTACTCTGGGTATTCCGAAGTAACAGGGCAGATGCAAGACACCCCCGAAGCACGGGGTGGAGGCGGGAATCAAACCCCCAACCCTGGAGGTAATAACATGGTCACAAAGGGCCACATTACAACACATCACACTTTCATTAATTATTTTCCTGTAGCAGCACACCATGATGTTTATTCTCTTACTGAATCATGTTTCAATTTAAGCCTCACACCCATCCCCCAGAGAAAGTGTCATTATTGCTGATAACATGGCTGAGAGTCACAAATATGCAGCATGATAAAATTAACCCGAGAAACCAAAAGGCAAAATTGTTCATAATGACAGGAAGGAAAGTGAATAGCCTTGAATGGGTGCACAAGACCGTACTACAGCAGCCTGTTTGTTCGCCATATTGCCTTGCCTTATTTGTAGTACATACTCGGCAAATAACCATGCCGAGTAAATACCTCAAGCAACTCGATCTTAACTTAAACCTGAACGTTAACCATTTGCAAACATCCGTAAGCCTGTTCAACGGTCTTGGCTCCTCCTCGACCTTTAGAGCAGGCGTGATGTACTCATGGATCAATGTGACTCTGTGTTCCTCTCAGCTCTGTATTGTTTGACTTTGGCATAACGTTCTTTTCAGTCAGCAGCCCTGTAAACAAACCCATGACGCGACCGCCTGGCTCCTAGCACTGCGCCTTGATCCTCTCAACAAAGGCTTCTGCATTAATGGACAGACTTCGGAGGAGAAAGGAAACGGGAGCCAAAGCATCCCTATTGCACACGTACACGGGAAAGACAAAGTCCAAAGTACGAACCGGCCTTACACAGAGAGGGTTAGCCTTCTTCCAGATCTACTCACTCGCTGTTGTGTTTTCTATAACTGACGACTTAATTAGATCAGCAGGGAGCGAGGTACTGCTTGGCAAACAGAAGTGTGTGCTTTACTGGAAGTGCAGCACTCCCTCCCTCTCCCAAAAGGTGTGATTTTCTGAGTGGACAGCAGCTTGGATCCTTAAACACTGTGAATCATTTAGAACTGCCCAGAAACACAGCAGGCTGAAATCCACGGCACTCCCTTTCCTGCCTTTTCACAAGTATGGCTATTTCAAAAACTAACAAAAGGTGTGTTGTGTTTTTTAAGGTCACCAGATCTAATAAAACATTCCTTTGCATTCTGTTTCCCTCAAGTCGCTACTTTTACAGCCAGCGCTACTCAATAATGCCGGACTTTGGAGAATATCGTAACTGTTGGTTATTATTGAGTTTGTGGCAGCCTCATCGTTTCACCGCTTTCAAGAAAAAAAAAAGCTGGCAAAAAATACAATCCCCTCCAGAACCTGTTGGAATGATGATGCCAGTTGTTTGTTTGTTTTTTGTGCTGTACACTTAAGACCTTTTTAAGATCTACATCTCGATGTGTAAAACAACATAAAAAATAGAATTTTTTGTATCAGACCACCCAAAGTATAAGAACCGACAAGACTTGAAGTAAATTATAGTACATAACATATTTGGTTGCATATCCCTTGCTTGCAATAACTGCATCAAGCCTGCGACTCATTAACATCACTGAATTGTTGGTTTCTTCTTTTGTGATGCATTTCCCGGCTCGGGGGGGGTTCTCCCTTCAGTCTCCTCTTCAGTCTCCTCTTCAGGAGGTGAAATGCATGCTCGGTTGGGTTAAGGTCTGCTGATTGACTTGGCTGGTCAAAAACCTTCCAATTTCCCCCCTGATAAAGTCCTTAGTTGAGTTTGCAGTGCGTTTATTTTGGATCATTGTCTTGCTGCATAATAAAAGTTCCTGCCGATTTATTATTTTGGATGCATTTCTCTGTAAATTGGCAAAATGTTCCTGTAAACTTCTGAATTCATTCTGATGCTATCATCATGAGTTACATCATCAATGAAGATTAGTGAGCACGTTCCAGTAGCAGCCTTTCGAGCCTAAACCATGACACTACCTCCACCATGCTTGACTGAGGAGTTTCTGTGTTTTGGATCACGAGCCGATCCGTTCTTTCTCCACCCTTTATCCTTTCCATCACTCGATTCCAGAACTTTTGTGGCTTATCCGGGGCATTTCTAGAGTTTGATCACTTCTGGGGTACAGGCCCACAAGAACTTTACAAAAGTGCTTAAAAATTTGTAGGTGGATCCGGGGGCATGCCTCCCTGTGAGGACTTTTTTTTTTTTTTGCAAAATCTGCATCAAAGCATTCAATTCTGGTGACTTTGGGAATGTATTTATTTTTATCTTATGTTTTTTTATTTTTTTAATATATTTTTTTTACTTTGCTTAAACATATGTAACAAACGTATATAGTTTCGGAGGGGACTGCGCTAAAGACTGACCGTTAAATTGACAGTCACCTGAACTAGACCCGTATGAAGCAACGTAAATGTTTATGAACTCCGCATGATTGAGTTGTTCTCTTGACGTACCCATGTTGATACCATCGCTGCTGCGTCCCAGGCTTTGTCTCTGCAGCCTGGAACACGGGCTAACTATCAGGCAGCTCTCATCTATCGAACAGCCTACAGGACGCAAGCAGCCGCTGAGCATCTCTCAAATTGAAAGCAGTGATGGAACGACTTCACGTCAATGCTTTCACAGCACACACCTTAGCTTTAGGTTCTGGTTACCATAGTTACAAGGACCCCGAGGAAACGTGACTGACTGATTCAGCACAGAGGAGCATATTGAAATCTTTAAGCATTTCTTCATTTGAATGCTTAAGTGATATAGGCGTTTGTAGTAACGGTGAGGATTTAATAAATAGCGCCCTTGAAGTCCGAATCGGTTTCCTGTTCACATGTCATGTTGCCCGTGTTGAAATTACAAATGATTCTCCCTAGATTAAGGGTCTGGGTGCAGACGATGGAATGAAATTTGTCGTTAGTTTTGTGCCAAAAGTGTTGAACATAACTTTTCAAGAAAAGTATACTTTGGGAGAGAAAGAAAAACTCTCTGAAACTGAAAGCAGTGAACTCGGTGGCAAAAATGGAACAATCTTTTCAAATATACGGCGTTATTTGTTGAGTGTTTCTAATCATGGCTTATGAACCCGCTGCCAGAGTATACATTTATGCTTTCAAACGTTTTGTTTATGCTCTGCTGTTTACGTTTGCCATTCTGGCACAAACCTCACGTGTGGGTGGGGCTTAACGGCGATTTACTCCCACTAGCTAGTGAGATTCGGGTCTACAGTTTGAATGGCCAGCCGCGGAGGAGGAGCATGATGACAATAATGACGATGACGGTGCTCCGTGCTGCTCCTGACCCTAACCCTGCACATCCACTCACACACACACACACACACACACACACACACACACACACACACACACAAACCATACAAACCTAATCGTACACCCTTCTCCTGGTATCGGTGGTATCTGTTAGTAAGTCCTGTCACAGAAATAAACTCTAAAATCACTGTGACCGTTTCCGACAACACCGGGGGTCTGGGGCTTAGACCCTTAAGCAATCACTAGTGACCAAACACTGATGTTAACAAAGACTCAATACGATCCCTGTGATGACCAACCTGACTTGTATCCTAAACCTGACTGGGTGCCAGATCCACCAAGCCATATCGACGATGATCCGTTGACATCCATCTCACGACTCTTGTAAATGAATTATTCGTTAAGAAAATCACCATTTGTTTTGATTCTTTGTATGCTTGCTTTAAACCAAGGGCACTTTTACTGAAAAAAAAAAAACCAGCCTTAGCATTCCTCTAAAATGACTCTTTTGTGACAAATTCAGTTGAACCGTAAAAGGATTATGAAGTTCTGATGTCTGGATGCCGCACTCTGTTGTAATTTCTCTATCCTTCAGAGTGTTTAATTATCTTTTAGAACAGACGTTCTCAACCTTTTGTAACTAAAGCCCCAAACCAATATTGAAGGAGCCAGGTATAATGATTATCTATCTATCTATCTATCTATCTATCTATCTATCTATCTATAAGCTCTACCACCTGTCGTTTAACCTTTCAGCAGCAGAAAATTGGTTGTGTTGTGTAGTCATGAAAGCTCTCTTTACCAGTTCCAAGCTGTGGAATGCAGGACTTGAACAAGAGGGCAAAGGATTACTAACCCCCCCCCCAACTCAATCCCAAACCATGCTTTCACAAACCACTGTTCATACTTGAAGCGTGGGATTTTCACTCGCAATCTCAGCTCATTAGGCAGGGCGCTACTGTTGGGGCTCTGAGCACGAGCCTTAACCACGAATTACTCAACTGTGCACCAGTATTGGATTCTTGTAAACTGTATTTGCGTAATGATTAAACGTGAACGAAGCCTGGAAAGAGTGTGTTCCTGAGACGTCAGTGTGTAACTATATATCGATGGGCGGAAATAAGCTCAAGTGTACGGTGTGTTGCTCTCCAACAATGTAAAGAACAGTGGAAATGTTGAGTAAGCACTTGGAGCACACACTGACCAGAAAAGCAGTAAAACACATGTAGTTCAAAGGATTGAGAAACACGGATCACAAGACTACAGCTTTAGTCTGACTACGATTATATCTGCACCACTTATCTACTGTTCTAACATTTGAATCGTTGTACTGTCGCATGGTTTTCATGTAGAAGTTAAATCACGAGATTAAATGCATATATGGTAGATGTTATTCTTTGATGTATTTCAACATCTCCCACTTTTTGTACCCTTGTGTCCACTCCCAAACATAATTTTTAATCTCCGTCCAATTATCATTAATGAAATTGTTTTTTTTTTTGTTGTTTTTTTTGTAACATCTTGTTGGAAAGTGCGGACACCAGATCCATGCTTTAATTGGGGGAAGGGGACAGGGTTTATTAAAGAGTTCACAACATCTGTGCAAGTGTCATTTGGCTCATCTACCATTTTTATTATTTGAAAAGTATACGCTCTTTGTCGTATTTTGGAGTTGCCGCAACCCTAGTCGGGGTGCCAGCCCATTGCAAGGCACGATCGCACACAAATTCACACACCCATTCACATACGACAGTCAGTTTGGAAATGCTAGTCAGCCTGCAACGTATGACTTTGGACTGGGGGAGGAAACCGGAGTTCCTGAAGCATGGGGAGAGCATGCAAACTCAGGGAGGAGTTGGGATTCGAACCCCTAATCTCAGAGGTGTAAGGCATACGTGCAAAAGATGTACCCTTAATGGTACATTATCATTATGCAACATACACTTATAAACATTAAGATGTACCTTTTAATTGTACGTTAAGAGTGGAAAAGTTCTTTTCAGTTATTTGATATCAAAATTATAAGCAAACATCCTTTATTTATATATATATATATATATATATATATATATATATATATATATATATATATATATATATATATATATATAGGAAACCCTAGAGGTCTGAAGGATGTTGAGCAGCACCTTACCTAGTAGCTGTTGCAAATCTCACTAAAAGACTGACTTCAGGAAAAATAGCATGTCTTTATTTTGTTACATGAACTCTAACTTGAAGATGGATTCCTGCGATTCTTCTTCAATCGTTTTTCTCCTGCACGACGCACAGGAAATCTTGCCTCCTCTGCTGCGGCTGGGTTTTGCATTATCAGATGTTAATAGCGTGATAATGGAGCTTTGCCAGGTGTTGATGCATCAGGAACAGATTCATTCTGACAGCAGCGGCTTGACGACTCCTGCAGTGGCAGCTTGTTAAAATACGCCTGTTTAAACAAACGAACGCGTAGACCGTATCTGAACGAATTAAAAAAAAAAAAAGTCGGACATCTCTGAACGGTTCTGAGAAAGGACATGCAAATGCAGCAGGGTTCTTTTGGAGAGCTGTAATGAGCTGTGTTCAGTGCCATTTGTTGCCCTCTGGCAGCACATCTGTTAAGGCTGTTCTGTACTTTTCTGCATGTAAATGAACAGAATCAGTGGGATGGTGTAACCTAATGCTCAGTCTTTTATCTTTTACAACTTTTAATTGCATGCAGATTATCTGAAACTTTTCCCCCTTGTATAAAAACAGAGGACAGCAGCATTCCTCAGAGTGTATGTGTAATTCACGTTTTGGGTGCATGCACCACGATATGCACACATTTTAGTAGAAGATTCAGTAGCAGTAGTAATGATTTGTTGTGGATTCATTTCACTTTGGTGATTTTGACCTAAATCAAACTGTAAAACGCCAGCATGATCCGGTGATCAGGGCCGATTATATCCTGTCAATCAAAAGAGGGCGGGAAAACACCTCGATTATGTGTTGTGGGTAAAGATGGTGTCTCTTGCGTGGAATGACGACAAAACTGCAGGTTGTAATCTCTGTAATCTCTGCAATGCTAAAAATTTTATACCGGACGCCGTAGCAGTGAAGTGGGAGTTTCGGCGTCGAGTCTTTTTTCTTCTTCCCCCTCTCGAGCTGAATTAAAGCGCCAGGCCAGTACACGCTTGACAGATTTAAATGATGAGGAGTTGACAAAAAAATATATATATTGCACAGAAAAATATATTTGTAGAGTAGAATATTTCATATACAGTTAAAGTTAATATATATATATATATATATATATATATATATATATATATATATAAAAAAGTTGATATTCTATATTACCAGTTTGATGTCAGTGATGAAGTAGAAATGCTTTTGTTTGTAGAGAGTGAATGTGAGACTAACAGGAGGCTTTTTAGAATTCAGTCAATGTTAATATGAATTAATAACATTCAGTAAGTGAAGAAATCTTACTTTAATCTTCAGAATTGAGTTCATGTGTTAATGTTAATTAGAGTCATGTGTTTTCTGTTTATGAGACCAGTTACTGTGGAATAACTTGTTGAAATGGAGAGAATAAAGTTGTTATTTGCATTTCCTTCAGAATTGTGGAATTAATTTAAAAGAAGGCATAAAAGGCAGAACTATCGGTATCGGATGATATCACTCTGAATAATCGGTTATCGGTATCGGCTGAGAAATTTAGTACTGGTGTATCTCTAGTGACATACATCATACAGGCAGCACCAAGGAATTGGCGATGAACAGGACGCTGGTTGTCAGCAGGTAAGATGCTCTTCATTACCCGTCTTAGGCCTGTGTTCATCCCTCATGCCATTCATCAGCACAACAGCATTCTCACGATTGGCCCATTAGTTTGAGCTCGGTTTGTGTGGCCAGGTGTTTGAACTGTCTACTGTTTAATTGAAAGTCCTGAGCATGTTGTTTACAAGAAGCTTAATAAGTTCAGAAAGGTTAATGTCCTGCCTGGTTTGGAGGACTTTTGTGGTTTTTGCTTGGATACACAGACACTTGTGCTCATCTGGGGTGAATACTCCTGTAGATGGTCAGTAACTCGTGAAGGGCTTTAATCCAGCGCTTTGGTATTTTTCTTTTAAAACTAACATTATTTGAAATGGAGTATTGCATGTACGGGTTTGTTCTTGTAATCGTCACACTTTGCATACTACACATACAGTCATGTTAAAAAATAAGTACATCCCATGGAAATTGTTGGATTTTTTGACTTATTTGGACAAGTAAACATTTGATCCACTTTGATACAGTGCCTATTAATAAAGTTGATGCACTCTATTAAATAACACACAAAATTGACATTTAGTAGTAATTCACAATTTAAATTAACAAAAAACCAGATCAGTCGTCTGGAAAAAGTAAGTACACCCCTACATTTATCACACCTTCAAATCCATATAATTAGAATAGATTGTTCAAGATTCTGCTTAGGGAGTGCAGGTGGAACCTGTCTTATTTATACCCCTATCATATCTAGTGTCTGGTGTTCCCTTTTTTATTGAGGTGTGTTGTGTCATCATGCCAAGATCCAGAGTTCTGTAAAGCCTTCAGGAAAAAAAGGTTGTGGATGCCTATGAGTCTGGCAAGGGATTTAAAAAAGCGTTTTAATCTCCAAATTATTTGAAATACATCATTCCACTGTAAGGAAAATAATGTGTGGCACAGATTTCAAACGACTGCCAATTTGTCCACGTCCCAGCAAATTCAGCCCAAGAGCTGACCATCTGATGCAAAAAGAAGTCTCCAAGAACCCCAAAATTTCATCAAAGGATTGGCTAGTAAGTCTTGCAACTGTTGGTGTCAGAGTTCACGCTTCTACAATCAGAAAGAGATTGCACAAATTTGACCTGCATGGGAGGCATGACAGGAAAAATCCTTTGCAAGACTACAGTTTGCCAATCAGCATATAGGCAAAGACCAGGCCTTTTGGAATAATGTGCTCTGGACAGATGAATCAAAGATAAAGTTGTTTGGCCGCAGTAACAGCAGACATGTTTGGTGCAGACGAAAGACAGCTTTTCAGGAGAAGCACCTCATACCAACTGTGAAGCACGGTGGTGGAAATGTTACAGTTTAGGGTTGCTTCACTGCCTCAGGGACTGGACAGCTTGCATTCATTTATTCAACTATAAATTCTACATCATATCAAAGAGTGCTTGAAGATAATATGAGGCCATCTGTCCCAAAGTTAAAGTTGAACCATACGTGGACCATTCACCAGGATAATGATCCTAATACACTAGCAAATGCACCAAGGAATGACTCAAAAAAGAAGAAATGGAGGGTTATGGAATGGCCGAGTCAAAACCCGGGTTTGAATCCCACTGAAATGTTGTGGGGGATTTGAAACGGGCAGTGCATGCAAGAAAACCCTCAAACATCTTGCACCTGAAAGAATATTGCATGAAAGAGTGGTCAAAAATTCCAGCAAGTCTAGAGGACAGTTACGCAAAAAGTTATTTCTGCTAAAGGGGGCAATACTAGCTTCTGAGGCCAAGTGTGTACTTACTTTTTCCACAGAAGAATATATAAACTTTATTAATAGGCACTGTTTCAAAGGTGATCAAATGTTTGCTTGTCCAAAAATATTAAAAAAAAAAAAAAAAATACCCAACACTTTCAATGGGGTGTACTTATATTTTCACATGACTCTGCCTAATTCTGAGATTTTTTTTTTGTAATATGCAAGAATTTATGTAAATTATTGGCAAGAACCATTCAATTTTGTTTCTTTGCCAGATGTTGCTTCATAACACAAGAAAAACATACACGTTTGTGACAGATTAAACTAAAAACCAACGCAATATATCTTGGTAAGGTTTTCAGGATGAGCCACCTTAACATCCATATGATATTCCCTCAGTTGGTGTATTGGTATTGGGAATGGAGATTGCATCACAGTCCACATATAATACCCCACTCTGTGGAGGGCCTGTTCTCTTGCTAACAATCTGATCACATCATGCATGAGTATGTCACCTGAAGAACAGTTGCTCCTTACATATCACACTAATGCACAAGCATCACGGTCATTATGCATGTTCTTTCAACCACAAAGTCCACAATGTCTTATATGTCCCATAGATCTAGATCCCATCAGGCCCCAATAACAAACCGTCTTTCAAAGTCATTCAGATCTTTTCCTCTTGCCTTGACCCAAACTTCCTCCCAATCCACCACTGAGGTTAACTGGTAACTTTACTTTCTTGATTAATATTAGGTAGTGCTTGCATACACAAGTTGATGAATACATTCACCAGTCCTCAATGTTTGGATGTTGACTAGTCGGTGTGGCAGAACAGACTAAATGTAACTCATTAACCTGAAAATAATTCATATTTTGACTACACTGGGAAAAGCGTTGTTTGTTTTAATCCCACTCCTGTCTGCTCCCAAAAGAATTCCTCCCACGGATACTTTTGTTGTCTTTTTAAGACTAAACACAATCCTTGCAGTGTGCCATACTGAATTCCATCTTGTCCAGCACTGTGTGAAAGAAAAAAGCGCATTCAGAGTCAAATCAGCATCACAATGCCTGCTCAAAGAGGCCAATCCAGATTGGTTTTCGGGCTCTACTGAGGCTGGATTGGAACATGATGGTCCAATTCATTACCATGTTATTATCAGGCTGGAAAAACCTCCCAGTTGCTTCTGTAGACAACATCCTCCATTCAAGAAAGGCCACGTATTGAGCTAAACTCGGCAAAAAAAGAAACACCCTCTCACATTCAACCGCTTTTATTTCCAGCACATTTCTTAACATGTGTAAATATTTGTATTAACATAAAAAGGTTGAACCACTGAGACATAAACTGAACAAGTTTCAAAGACAAACAGAAATGGAATAATGAGTCCCTGAATGGGGGGGGGTCAATATTAAAAGTAACAGTCAGTATCTGGTGGTCACGAGCTGGTTTAAGTACTACAGTACATCTCATCCTCATGGACTTCACCAGATTTGTCAGTTCTTGCTGTGAGATGTTACTCCACTCTTCCACCAAGGCACTTACAGGTTCTCGATCACATCGGGGGGGGGGGGTTACATGGAATTTTCCACTGCAAGGACGATCAGCTGTCCTTCCTGTCTCCCTGTAGCACGGTCTTTAGGCGTCTTACATTACAGACATAGCAGTTTAGTGCTCTGGACACATCTGCAGTCCTCATGCCTCCCTGCAGCAGGCCTATGGCATGTTCACGCAGGTGAGCAGGAACCCTAGGTATCTTTCTTCTGGTGTTTTTCAGAGTCGGTAGAAAGGTCTCTTTAGTGTCCTAACTTATTGTAACTGTGATGGTAATCGTCTACTGCCTGTATACTGTAAGAGTCTTAAGGACTCTTCCACAGGTGTATGTGTAATCATTGTTTATGGTTCATCGAACAAGCATGAAAAACCTCGTTTTAAACCCTTTCCAATAAATATCTGTAAAGCTTATTTGGATTTTACAAAATTATTTTTAAATTATAGTAGTCTTCTTTTTTTGCTAAGTATATAAAAAGGGCTCTTTTGATGGACAAGAGCTTCCATGCTGCGCAGTCTTGGTTACAGAATCCATAATGAAAGTTGAGCCACCAGGTCATCCACACAAGTGCATTTTAAGAGGCATCTTTAAATAGTGTAATATATCCAAGAGGGGTTATATTTATTATAACTGCACTGGAATATTTCACTGTGTGTATCACTATGCTTATCTTTACCCTTCCAGTTCTAGCAACAGTCCCACTGAAAGCAGTACTACAGTAGGTTTAGCGTCATTGTCTTGGGACGTGGTAAACGATCTATTTTTCATGAATATAACTTCTTACTAAAAATATGAAAAGTTTCATCAGATGAAGATGAAAAGGAAGAAGGGAAGCCAGTCGCACCAGCTGCACCTTTTACCAGGCCTGTAGCGAGCTGACGGGCTGTCTGTGAGTGTGGCTTCTTCTTCAGCATCTATTTCCTTTCACAGAGCAAAACTAAACAAATTATTTGACCGTATTGTGTCCAAAATGTCAGTTACTCAATATCTTGTTTATAAAACGGCTGTATAAAAGCAATCTCGCATTCGCAGTCATGCTGTTATGATATCGGCGTGGACAGTATGCAGTAACTGCACTCTTGCTCATGCGATAATGCTTAATGAAAATAAATAAACGTGCAAAGACAATTTAGTGTAGTCGGGGGGGGGGGGGGAAAGCATTGAATTCTGGAAATGTAATTTGTAGCCTGTATTTAGCTGTTAATAAAATTGAAGTTCTTTACAGCTATTTATCATTAATATATAATCCGTTTTTGCTTTAATTATGGCAAAGACCAACTAGTCAACCACTTCTCTGAATTACTGGCCGACTAGTGAAAATGAATATTCATGCAAGCTCTGTTAGAAGACATTGTTCTGTGAGAAGGGATCGTTCTACTTGAAGAATCCTGAATTGTGTTCACAGCAGCAGTGGCGAGTCCTGGTGTCTGACAGTTGAGGTTCCTATGCTATTCTTGGCTTTCGGCTTTTCTCTTCACATAGATTGTGCTGAGGTGTGTGTGTGTGTGTGTGAGAAGCACCACACAGAGATGTGAGCTCGGAAGCACTGGAAGACTCACCAAGCTCATTTTGTCAGACTGGTGAATGGTTCTCCAGAATTATGTGCTTGAGGTATTTTTTCTTCTTTTTTCTTTTTCTTTCTTTTTTTTAAGGGTTTCTTCCCTTACTAGAGAGGCGATATTTAATATGTATTATATGAGTATGACTGTGTGTCGTGATGAGGAAACCAGAAAGGGTTAGCCAGTTGCAATGAGGTAAGGAAAAACTGTGAGACGTGCTCTCGCTAGTTTGTAGGTTCGGACACATCATGTCCTCATGTCTTACACTCTGAAACCATTTCCATCCAACCAGACAGCAGCTAGATTTAGGGCTGATTTTATATTTCTGGATCTCCAGACTAGACGAATGCGCACAGGCGTCTGTCTCCCTAAGGCACCCATTCACATTACGTGCAGGTATGCTGGCAGTGGTGCATTACCAAACCAGAATGCGCCAAAAATAGGAAGAATGTTTAGCATTTTGCTGTAGGTGTGAGAATTTTAAGAAGCAGCAGAGCAAGTCCTAAAGCAATATTTTATTGTTTGCAGTGTATTTGAGGATAATTTGTGACAATGTTGCACTGAAATGTGTCTCTCATTGGCTTGTGTTTTTTTTTTTTTTTTAAATGCCTGAGGCTTTCTCAGTCCCTCTCCATGAATTCATTGTCACCCCTGGGTTCTAATGGTTTAATGATGGGTAGTTTAAGTGTCAGTGTTCACTTGATGCACAGCACTGCAGATTCATACCAACTATAGTTGAGATTTTCAAGGTGTACAAGTCTGCAAGCCTCTGAGAATTTTCACTTCCCCCATAAATCAGCCCTAAGTGCTATACGCTTCTACTATTCCCTACAATCCAACTGGGTTCATTAAGAAGAGGCAGGTCTGTACCAACACCAGAGGGTTCTACAGCAAGTCAGATTCTATTCTAGAAGATGAAACCGCCTTCAGCAACGTGGAACGCCAGTGTTATTTCTGTACTTTACAGAGATTTTGGATTTGTGTGAAGGGATCGTGGCTTGGTTTTCTCCTTCGTGCATCTGCATTAATTATGAGATCCTTTGACTATCATAACCTGTTGACTTGCAACATGTGAGTTATGGTCCTGGGAAAATTTGACGATCTTTCAAGATGACTTTATTCAGTTTTCATTGTTGATCTAGGCTTCCATTATCCTTTCTACCAAGAATCAATTTCATAAAGATGAACACTCTTCCAAAAATAATATCATAATATATATAAATTTTATTAAACTGAGGACTAAATCACTGGCTGGTGCGGCTTTGCCAGTTTTCTTCAAGTGTTGCAAAACCGTCTTCTTCTCCATTATGCCTATAAATGGAAGCCTTCTTCTGTTCCTTTGTAGTACAAACTTCCTGTAAAATCTGGAGACAATTTAGAAACACTTTGGCTTACAGACTCTTTCCTCCTCTGCCCCACTGGCAATTAATCATCCCGTTCTCAATCACTGGTAGATTTTCTTTTTGTCGTCTGGTTCAAATAGGGTATCTGAACCATTTAAGTATTTATGATGGCTTCTTCATATCCATTAAACATCTAGCAAAATGCTTTTCATTATCCAAGAGCCATTTCTTCAGGTATTTACAAGTCTGCAGATCTTCGAGTCCAAACAGCTCGACACGGTCCTGAACGCTAAATAGGGATGGACAAGTCCGTGGCCTGGGCGTTTAGGACAGCCACGGTTTAATGTTAGTGTTTTTATTCATAGTTGCCCACCAACAGATTTACTTCTTATTGACTTTTCATTTGGTATGCAGGTTTATGTGTAAGAGATCCTGTATACGTTTAAACGTAATGACCTTTATGGTGGTGTGATGTATCTCAGTGCTGTAACTCCATGCCACTGCCTCCTGCATTACAAACATGAGGAACGAGCTAGCGTATAGTAATACTTCTTAGTCCGTGGATTAATGTGTGCGTGCTGATGATAAACAATTTTTTTTTGCAGAATCAGGAACGCGCAGATATGTGAAAACATGTACAGGACCGAGCAAAATAAAAAAAAAAAAGGTGTCATATAACCCTCACCTCGCAGTTAAACATGCACTATATGGCCAAAGGTTTGTGGACACCTGAACTTCACACCCACATGTGGTTTGTCCCTAAACTGTTACCTCAGAGTTGGAAGCACACAATTGTTTAGGATGTCTTTGTATGCTGTAGCATTTTCAGTTTCACTTCATTGGAAGTAAGAGGACCAAACCTGCTCCAGCCTGACCGTGCACCTGTACACAAAGCGAGCTTCATGAAGACTTGGTTTGCCAAGGTTGGAATAGAAGAACTTGAGTAGCCTGAACAGAGCCCTGAGAGAGGACTACATCTGAAATGAGATGTGCAAAAAGCACATATGGGTGTGATTGTCAGGTCATGTAGTGCATCACCAAAAATAAAGACACTATTCTCTATTAATGCACTTTTAACTGGCTTGTTATGCACTTAACTGGCTTGAAATACATTATCTACCACTTTTTAGATTTTTAGGCAGTTAGGTTTCCAGGTAACCGAAGCATTGGGATAGGTAGCACACTGGAGTTTTTACTTGCCTGGTAGGCTAGAAAGTTCATTTGTATTTTGTCTACCCCTGGCTGAATTCACTCTTTAAAAACTACCTCTTTTATCCACTACTCAAGTCCAGTTTGAGAAAGACCTTGCAGTGTAATTTACAGAAGACTGGATGGTCATTTTATACCACGTTAATTCATCTTCATCTTGGGAAAAAAAGAAAAAGCTTGGGATAATTCAGAATAAACTGCCCCAATGCTGTATATTGGACCAAGGTTACACACTAAAGTGTTTGCAGAAAAAGGCCCACCTTGTCGCAGTGCTGTCAGTGCTCTGATCTAGTGTGTCTCTGGCTAATCTTGGAGAGCTGCTAATTAGTAGTGTTTCAGGTTTGTTGAATCTTCTCCTTAGGAACACCTGTACGTCTGATCATTCATGCAATTATCTAATCAGCCAATCAAGTAGCAGCAGTGCCGTACATAAAATCATGTAGATGCAGATCTACAGCTTCAGTTTCAGGAGACAATAATGTGATCTCAGTGACTTTGACCATGGCCTGATTTGTTGGTGCCAGATTGGCTGGTTGGAGTATTTCAGAAACTCCTTTAATGTTCATGCACAACAGTTTTTTTTAGGCTTGGGGTGAACAGGAAGGATATGGTAACTCAAATAACCAGTCTTATGGTAAGCTGAAAAGCATCTCAAGATGCACAACATGTCACATGTTAAGGTGAATAGGAAACAACAGCAGAAGATCATGTTTCGTTCTCTTCCTGTCAGCCAATAACTATAATCTAAATTCAATTCAATTTTATTTGTATAACGCTTTTTACAATAGACATTGTCTCAGAGCAGCTTTACAGAAATATATACCGTGTTTATACAGACTTTAAATGTGCAAATTTATCCCAATTGAGCAAGCCGGTGGCGACGGTGGCAAGGAAAAACTCCCTAAGAGGAAGAAACCTTGAGAGGAACCTGACTCAGAAGGGAACCCATCCTCATTTGGGTAACAACAGTTAGTGTGAAAAGTTCATTATGGTTTTATATGAAGTCTGTGTGTCCTTGGAAGCAGCCGTAGTCCCAGCAATCTGGAATTGGAGTAGATGAGAGTTACATCCAGACGTAGGACATCCGAAACGGATCAGGCAGGTCCGGAGAGTAGAAAGGATCAGGATCTGTAGTCTCTCCATAAAATCATGTTTGGCTCAACAGAAGGAGAGAGGGAGAGAAGAGCTTAGGACTGTACTTAGCGTAACACAAAGTCTAGTCAGGGTAGGCTTGAGTAAACAAATACATTTTAAGCCTAGACTAAAGCTACAGTGGACGTAGGTTCCCCGAAACTGGACTTCAACTTTCAGCTATCTGGATTCAGAAAGCCTGTGTACACCGTACCTGACCGCTTATCAGGTGCTTTATTAAATATATCAGAAGTAAAACACAAAAGTGGTTAAGCAGCAGTTTGCATTTATGCAACACATCAATTATTGCCAGCTCAGAAACCTTCACCAGGCTGTGGCTAATAGCTGTTTCAGGGAAGGTAGGTGTATGTGTGTTATGTAATGTATGTATGGTATGTATGCATGTATGGTATCGATTAGTTGGCCGATTAATTTTTTCGATTAATCGTATGGGGCGGGGCAAAGTTTCAGCACCCTTTGTTTTGTTTGTTTAAAATAAAATCCACAAACTGAGTGTTACAAATATAAACTTCCGACTAAAACTTTACACAACTGTTTGTCCAAAACAGAAAAGAACCCAATACGCGCACACACACACACACACACACACACACACACACCCCCCAGAATATGCATTATTAATTTACGACTGTAGTTTAATTCGGTGCTTTTTGTGCATCGATAAAAATAATGCAGAAATACTATAAAATTAATTTATATATATATATCTATCATTATAATAAACAATAGAAGTTACACTCCAAGCGTGCAAATACAGCATGTACCTCATATAAAAAAGCTCCACGTCTAGAGAAAGTCATCGTACGCGACGATGTAGTCGGTGATGTTGGGAAGCCCGGAAATCACGCAGCAGCTCAGCGCACTGCGGAAGACATTCATGTCCTGGACGTCAAACCTGCAGGAAATCACGTTTATTTTGTCACGTTTATGACATACTTTATGCGTTACATCACCACCATAACACATTTAGACTAGGGTCCTGGCTTACTACACAAAATAATTACATGAATAATACAATTGAACCACAACGCTGCTGAGTTCTGGATCATGGTTGGGTCAGAAGGAGTTGATTAGTTCTCTATAACAGCAGCTCTGACAGTAGCGCGCTCGTTCTAGTATGTTATCGTTTCTATAGTAAAGGCTTGTTTATACACGCCACATAAACATTAAAAAGAAAGTCCGTTAACATTTATTTAAGGAGTCTCCAGTGTCGGTGCTTTGTAACAGTCAGGACAGAGGAGTTTATGCCTTGCGGTTTCATTAATAAGTTTAAATTTAAGAATAAATGTTTCAAGATGTGCTGTTTATAGTAAAATAGGGTGGACATAGTAAAACTGGGTGGACACCACCTTGTCTTCGATTTTTTAAAAAAATGTATTATTTTATTTATTTTTCTTTTAAATAACATCATGTCATGTTTTCTACTTCACTTAATACCATGAGTTTAGGATTTCAAGGAAACTTTGATATCCTGGTTTCGATATTATATCTTAACTCCAGAATGGCAGATTTCTGGACCTGACACTATGTCTCGTACCAGTCTTTGCTCTCTTCGTCGTAGTATTCGCAGTTGGATGTGGTGCCGTCAGTGCTGTAGCCGCCAACCACGTACAAGCGGCCATCCATCACCTGGAAGACGAAGAAGGCATGGTGAAGAGGTACACAACTAATATCATTACTTCATTCCAGTGCTTGGAGTTAGGAAGTCTGATGAGTCCGGCCTCGGCAAAAGAAACAATTAATTAGTTAGCCATGTGTTGTTTGGTGCGTTACCTCGACGCCAAAGTTGCTTCGTGGGTTAAACATGGAGGCAAGCATTCTCCAGGAGTTGGTACGAGGGTTGTAGGCTTCGAGGCACTGCAGACGTTGGGCTCCATCAAAACCCCCCATCTGTAAAACCATACATCTTATCTCAATCGATGTATGTTAATAAAAGAACGCAAACTGTGCTAATAGAAACACGCCTCCTTCCCATCCGTTACAGAGCGATTACAGAAACTTCACTGACTCGCAGGGCTGTAAGTTCTTACCGCAGACACTTGGTTGTTAAGAGCGATGACGCCCACGCCACTTCTTCGGACGTGCATCCGTTCGATTCGTGTCCACTGATTGTAACGAGGGTCGAAACACTCGGCCGTGAAAAGGCACTCGTCTCCGTTGAATCCTCCACAGATGTAGATCTAACGGAACCCAAAAACAAGAAGGTTCTGGGTGTTTTCAGTTCAAGCTTTCAGGTTCCCTCAGGGACTGTAACATTTTAAATAATGTTTATTTATTTATTTAATTGGTGCAGTTGTTTTTGGAGCAGCTCTAAGAACTCGACTAGTCTAGAAGAGACTAAGGACTAGGGATACCAAAAATCTAGTAGTCTGAAATGAGGTCTCTGGTTTCGGTGTATAGTTTGGGGATCTCTGTATACATTAAGTAATTTCTGCTTGGTAGCTGGTATCTGGGGTTGAACTGCTGAAACATTTGCTGGAATCCATGCTTTTCTACAGTGTAGACAGGAACTTGATCCATGCATATGAATTCAGCAACTGCCCTATCCAGTTATTCCTTGCTTTGTTTGAGTTTTTGTCATATTTTCTGTGCCTTTGAAGAGCTTCTGTTAAGGTTGGCTGTGTTAATGTTTGCTGACTTTGCTTCTGACTCTCCTGGTGGACATCCTCCTCTGGCGGGAGGGAGTGAGAGAGAGTGAGAGAGAGTGAGAGAGAGATTTTAGTTATCAAACACTGTCTGACAATGACTAAAACAGTGGAGTCTACAGGTGCTAAGGTGCACTCCTAAACACACACCTTATACACTGAATGCAAGCATTAGTTTAATTTCACAGACATGGTCTCAGGCCGAAAAGATTTATTAAAACCATTAAGATAATTATTTAATCTAATGACATTAGGCTACATGTTGCTGACAGGACACGGGCTGAATGGCGATGCATGGTGGCCCATTAGGAGGTAGTTTATAACATTACAATGCGTTAGCATCGTTAACAAATAACTGGCTTTGCAAACATTACAAGGAGCATAACGTTAGCTGGTTTCATGGCTACAATGCCAGCTGCCTCAAACAACCATAATATAGGGCCCATCTTTCAGGATAAGGATTAGAAGTTTTACAGTTTGTTTGACGTTAATATGACTTGAAACTCACTCACCTTGAATTCTTTGAAGAGATCGGGGTGCCTGTCTTTCCGGTGCTTCGCCAAATTCAAGGTATTTCCTCCCTTTTGTTTGAAGTGTACGATGGCATCGTTTGCACACTGGCTTAAGAGCATCAACTGTATGTCCGTCTTCATCCGCCTCGAATGCGAAGTACTTCCATATTCGACTCTTGCCTCTTTTCCTCTCAATGAGTCGGGGAGGAGCTAAACTTGTGGCCATTGCCATCTTTTGTAGTTTTTCCCGTGTGTGTAGTTGTTGTTCTTCTTTACCACTTGTGGACCGACTAAAACACTTGCGCGTATTTGCATCCCCCATCAGGTCCGGAAGAATCGCAAACTCTGTACTTTCGTTACAATCGTTACCAACGCTACTGCAGAAAAACAAGTATAGTCACGTTTTAAGAATGTCGGTACCAACTCGGTACCGAAGTATCGGTTCTACTGACATCCCTACTAAGTACTGACTTGTACCTTGTGTTGTACCTACTGATACTTTCATGTCCACCATGAAGCTAACTGCAGGTCATGTTTATCTATAGCACTATGCATTAACCGGCCTTCAGGTGAACACTAATTGGTTGGCGGAGATGTGTGTCTGGAAAAGTATAACTCGGTGGGAAAAATCATTGAAAGTGTGTGCATTTCACTCTTACCTTGCCCAGTAAGGTCGTTGCGCTGGCGTCACTTCGTACCTCGTGCATGGATGGGATGAGGCTCCACTGGTTGGTGCTTGGCTGATAACGTTCAGCCGTGTTAAGCCGCTCTCTGCCATTGAAGCCTCCCATCGCGTAGATGTATCCATCCAGTATGGCCACGCTCACATAGCAGCGGCGAGAGGTCATGGACGACACCTCGTTCCAGGTTCTGTCAAGGGGATTGAACTTGCACACCGAGTTGAAGCACTCTGTGCCGTCGAAGCCACCGATGACGTACACAAAACCGTCCAGGAACACTGTGCCGTGATAGGCTCGAACGCTTTCTTCTCTGCTGGAGATGCACTTCCAGCTGTCCATCCTCGAGTTGTAGGTTTCTACAATGTTTGTAGCAGACCTGCGGCTGAAGCCGCCGACGGCGAACAGGATGGAATATGGGAGCCGTGGGCGGGCAAGCGGATCCGGGTATCCGGTGTTGTGAACAAACTCGTTAATGTAGAACATGGCCTTCAAGGTGCGGAGGATGATGGGCTGACACTCCCAGGAGCTGCTGACCAGCGGGTGTGTCTTGATATTCTCTAGAAAGTATTCCAGATCTATCAGAGCCAGCCGCACCTGATCACACAGCACAGAAAGTGGAATAGAGCAAAAATGTGGGCTGTTGTAGGATGATATGATTTTCCCTCAATTTTCTCTGTTTTAGATCAAAGGTTGGTCTTTGGTCACAACGGCACTAAATTGCTCACATTATGCGTTCTAATCTCGACTCATGACCAAAGAATCTTTTTTTACGATGTGCGAAAACCCGGCTTAACCAAACTCGGACCTATCACAGAGTAATTAGAGGAACGGTCAGGCTTCAAGTGAGTATACTGGAACTAGGGATGTCAGAAGAACCGATACTTCGGTACCAATTTCGGTACCAACCTTAGGGATGTCATGATACCAAAAATCTAGTAGTTGCTACTGATACCACCGAAAGTACACGATACTCGATACTAGGGCTGCAACTGACGATTATTTTCATAATCGATTAGTTGGACGACTAATTTTCTTCTTCTTCGATTAATTGGATGGGGTGGGGCAAGCCTTCAGTACCTTTTTTGTTTGTTTGTTTACAATAAAATCCAGAAACTGATTGTTACAAATATAAACTTTAGACTAAAACTT